>NW_016907981.1:159126-180153 GCF_001483705.2 Eufriesea mexicana
TGAATAATTAATTTCGAGTTAAATATCGAATTTTTATATCTGTTTATATATTGTAGGATAGCGGAGGAGGTTTTCAGTGGGTGGTTCGAAGAGAGTAGTTTTTGGGGAATTTTGTTGGGTCGCAGTGATTGGATTAGATTAACTTGTTATATTCCAGGAGATGTACTATTGATTAGACAGTTGAATCTTTGTATTTATTTTGTATAATGTTGCAATTCGATTTTGGTATCGAGAATGAAACTTTAGGGATCCCTATATCGTGATGGACGAGCTAGGGAATTTTTAATAACCACATCTGCCGTTTCTATTTCGTTCGTAAAGTTATTAATCCTTTGGAAATTCCGTGGTGGTGTGAATAATTAATTTCGAGTTAAATATCGAATTTTTATATCTCTGTATATATTGCACTTTAATATCGACGAGTTTTTTGGTTATGTTTACATCGTGATTTGTAATCTAGGGAATTTTAACTAGTTTCATTATTTCGTCAACGGAGATACCGGGGAGTTAAATATTTAAATTTTATTCGAGGATAATTTATCGTTGATGGTGCCGTATCTTGATCGATGATCTAGGAACTTTTTAACAATAGCGTAGCATCATTTTTACCTCACCGGCGAAGCATTCAGTATCCAGGAAATTAAATAAAGACGTTGTCAAAGCAATTATCCGATTTGACGTACGACCATAGATTATGTAAATAAAAGACGGGGATCTGGAAGTAGTAGAGGTCAATAAATCACGTTGCCCTGGCAGAAAAATTTCATTCGAATGATAATAAACACCGATGTACTACTAAGTTTCTTATTAAGAAGTTCGGAGATTTACATTTAGATTTACAAAGTAGCAGGAAACGTAATCTCTGTTAGCGGGTGATCAAAATTTTTAACGCGAAACTTTGCATAAATTTACATTCCCGTTGAATTAACTCGACCAGAGGCTTTATCGCGAACGCGGGCCAACGACGCGGGCCAAACGATTTTTCTTAATCGCCAGAGATAATTAATTAAACAATCGACTGACATTCCACGTCGATGCTGAGCGTAATACCGCGAATGGTGACCTGATTGCGGAACACTGCAGGGTGACGCATATTTAAAAGAAACACGATCGTCGACTTTCGGCTTTCGTGATCAATACGGTCCCTTGTACCTTAAATTTGGCCTAGGAGGGGTTATTACCGTTTCGTGTGTAGTTAACCAAATCAGAGTTTCAATCTGATTTGTATGTCCTGGTCATTGATTACATTCAGACGAATTAGGTCACATGTAAATGAAACTCATAAATCTCCCGTTTCCCTTCCTTCGCTCTTTTCCTATTGTTTGTGAGCACATTATCCGAAATTAACGACGAACACGGCATAAATCATTTGTCTTCAACAACGGCTTATTAAATGCTAAAATTCCTAAAAATAGTTATTCCCTGGTAAATGACCGAGATTTATCCGATTTTTATTTAAATCGCAATAGCAAATTGATCGATCGATAGGTGGCACGATAATGGGGTAAAATCGTATCGAGTCGAGCGAAACAATTTCATTGCGACATGTCGGCCATATTTTTAATACACTGTCGAGTTATTCGAATAAATAAATAAATAAATAATTCTCGATTTTATTATAATTTTTTACGCATTTCTCGCGAAAAGTCAACAGAATGTTAATTAGTCGCGTGTTTCTCTGTTGGAGTCGATCGATGGATCGTTTCGTTGGTTTTCTAGGGACTTTTTTAGAACACAGAGAGGTAGGAGAGGAATATTAATTCGTAAAACTTCGACACTGGTCTAGAGATGTAAGAGTCACGAGGAATATCTTTCTCTGTCCACCTACTTGCATAGTACAATATATCTAGGACATATTTACGACTGTTTTCTCCGTTGGCAATTGATCAGCAGTCTAACGGTTCATTGTATAGCATACCAATAAATAACTTACGTTTTTCCTTGACACGGTATCCACCTATATAGTCGCACCGGAGAATTTCCGCTGTACTGTCGTGGACGATGACACGATGTGCGATAATTAAGCTATTTCAGACATTAGAAACGGAAATAATAAATATTTTATTATTCATAAATTACCGACTGTTATGCCATTCCGTTGGCAATACGATTTTCTTGACATTCTAGTTGATACAGACGAAATTTGACTGGAAGGTGACAAATTTTGACAAGTTCTTGACACTAATGTTGCCAATCTGTAATGTGTAATTAAATATAGCATATGTGAGTAATATTAATTAAAGTGGCACGATGATTTTTCATTATTCTTAATTTTATTTCTTCGTCGCTTAGGGATAATTTCTAGTAACTCTATGGTAATAGCGTAACTGTATACTTGACATTTGTTTTCATACAATACTATAGCGTGTCTATTAAATATCTCCACAATTTTTATTTTATTTATCCCTCTAGGAATAGACAAATAAAAGTATTTTACATTATTCTTAATTTTATTTCCTCGTCGCTTAGGGATAATTTCTAGTAACTTTATGGTAATAGCGTAACTTGACATTTGTTTTCATACAATACTATAGTGTGTCTATTAAATATCTCCACAATTTTTATTTTATTTATCCCTGTAGGAATAGACAAATAAAAGTATTTTTCATTATTCTTAATTTTATTTCCTCGTCGCTTAGGGATAATTTCTAGTAACTTTATGGTAATAGCGTAACTTGACATTTGTTTTCATACAATACTATAGTGTGTCTATTAAATATTTCCACAATTTTTATTTTATTTATCCCTGTAGGAATAGACAAATAAAAGTATTTTTCATTATTCTTAATTTTATTTCCTCGTTGCTTAGGGATAATTTCTAGTAACTTTATAGTAATAACGTAACTGTATACGTGACATTTATTTTCATACACTACAGTCTGTCTATTAAATATCTGCACAATTTTTATTTTATTTATCCATCTAGGAATACAGACGTCTATTTCAATAAAAATCGGAATTAATTATTCCAACACGAATTGCATACTTTTATTATCATCCAGCTTGCTCATTCTTCTGTCAAACAGTTTCTCGCTGCATGTTCCATTTACAAACTTCCGCTAGTTCAACGTAAGCCAATGTTAATTTTTCCAAAACCAGTTGCACAGTTTTCTCCATCTACGACAAACAAAAATCTGAAATCGATCGCTGTGTTACCTTTGATTATTTCCATTCGACGTTTTCACCCAGAAACACGCTATTTACCAAACAACCATTCAGAGATACTCGATTATATATATCCGTACGTGGTAATCCGTACGATCTTCTCAAGGTCGCACGAAGATGAGGAAGAAGCACAGCAAAGTTTCCCAACGCAACGGACCCCCATGGGACCCATGGAAATCCTAGAAAATTGAAGGAAATGTTGGAAAAATCGGCAACGACTCGAGAACGAGAAACTATGGCCGCGGAGCGATTTGCTTCGACGCATTAAAATCCAGGCAGAGGACACGGTTGCTGTCTGCATTCTCGTCTAATCGCAGCATCCGTTGGACGAAAGCAGCCGGGTTCGCGTGTATACATACATTCGCAGGCTATTACGGGGCCGGAATTTGTATTTCTTTGTGCCGGGCAAAGCGAATAATAGCAGGGACGTGGATTAAGACTGTACGGATAAGATCGTTTGAAGGATCCACTCGAGAGCCAGGACCATTGTCCCGATCGAAACGATCTACTAACCGATCGTCTCTTCCACTCGTCAACCCTCTCTCGTTTCCCTCTCCTGTCCCTTTGCCTCTCTCCGCCACCCTCTCGCACTCTTTCTCCCTTTCACCCTAGACAGCGACTAGCAGCGGGATCCCTCTGCCTATGGTCTCATCTCAGCCGTGCAGTCACGTCTTGGAGAGAGAGAGCAGAGGGAAGGAAGACGGAGAGAATCTCAGCTGAGACGAGGAAAGAGAGGCGACGAAAGCTTAAAGGACGGAAAGAAAGAGAAAAGAAGACAGAGGGATAGACACAGAGGATAGTGGACGGGGTGGCGAAGGAGGGAAGACAGCGAGGGGTTGAAGAAGCTCGGAGAGAGACGGGAGAGTAAGGAGAGAGCGGACGAGAAAGAAGGAAGGACGGCTCTGCCTGCTGGGTCGTTATTTTTGTGCCTGCTTCGTCTTTAATTTCTCCCCTCCTTTTGCGCCACGGCGCGGACGCCGCGACGCCGAGCAGAGGAGCCGTGGCTGGTTGGTGTGCGGTTGTCTTAGTTCGTATGCATATCTCAGTGCCTCACATATTGATTCAGGGCGTCATTACGCGTCTTAGCTCGGCCCACTCCCACCACCGCCTAAACCACCCTCTCTCCTTCCACCACCTCCTCGTCCTGCACCACCTCCTCCTCCTCCACCTACTCCTCCACCAACCTCCACCTTCGCCTCTTCCTCCTTCTTCACCTCCTGTGGCTCTCCTTCGCCGACACAACCACCCACCTACCCTTGCTCCAACCTTTACTACCCACTGCTCGAAGAATCTTCTTGCAGACCGGTTCTTCCATCTCTGTCTCTCCTCTGTCGCTGTGTATACCGCGCTCTACACGCCTCTGTGTACGCTTGCCTCGATTTTTCGTAAGGACGCTTTAAGGACACGCGAGTCCAGCCCCGGTCTTATCGTGCCCACGGTCCACTGTCCGTTTTAATTTCGTACGGAGTCCTCGCGTGTTCGAGTTGTCGCTTTTGCACGCAGGCGTGCGTGCGCCGCGTGCTCCCGTGGGAGCTCGGCAAACCGCGCGGGAGATGTCCGAAAGGAACGCGGTCCGAGGACCGAGCAATCGATACTCGATTAATTTCGATCGCTATGCAAATGGCGGAACGGGTGGAAAAAAATTTCCTGCGTTTGAGGACATTTTTTTCCCAACGGGGGGAAAAATTCTGGATCCTTTTTTCGGTGGAAGAAGGTTATTTGCGGGGTTGTTCTCGAAATTTTTTCATTTTTCGAGGAACAGGGGGTAATTTATCGATCTTGGTAAGTGAAATTTTAGAGAGTAGGTTTTGTGGTAGAACTGTAGTTAATTTTTAATTCAGGGCGGACAGGTTTTGATGGAAATTGTATAGGGTGTTCAAAAACTCGGAGATTTGAAGTTTGCGTTATTTTTAATAACACGTACAGTGTTGTCAATGGAAAAAGAAAGTTCAGGGTTATTAAAGATGGAGCCCTTTGCGAAAGGACAAAGCGTCTTCATTGTTGAGCAATATTTCAATTTTTAATTAAAAACCTGTGTTTTCTGGTAAAATTACTTCTCGCGTGAATTTTGAGACACCCGCTATATTATGCCGCAGAAAATTTTTGTACCGCTAACGAGTCGTTCCTTTATTTTTCTTTTTTTTGTGGCAGCGAGATCTGTATTTCGTAGGAGAATATAGAATTAATTGCAGAAACTTGGTGCTACAATGCAATTTAAACTAATCCTGTATAGCATTTTCTATTTTTTGATAATCGAGAAAATAAAAAAGCTCCAAGCTCTAAAAGCTTTCAATTAGACGTTGTCCTATGTAAGATTTTTGTGTTAATTTTCAGTAGTCAAACTATAAGATTCCTCGGGCTTCCATGGGGTCCAAAAAAAAAAAGAAAATACGTCATCAATATTAATAAAATGCAATGCTGCACAAGAGTCCTTACTATGTTATATTTTTCTACTGAAAATGAAAGCGTGTATTAAAATCGAAGCTCTATTTTTTAACAGTCAAACTATAAGTTTCCAAGGATTTCCATGGGGTTTAAAAAAAAAAATATTCCATCAATATTAATAAAGTGCAATGCTATACAAGAGTCCGTGCTATGTTATATTTTTCTACTGAAAATGAAAGCGTGTATTAAAATCGAAGCTCTATTTTTTAACAGTCAAACTATAAGTTTCCAAGGATTTCCATGGGGTTTAAAAAAAAAAATATTCCATCAATATTAATAAAGTGCAATGCTATACAAGAGTCCGTGCTATGTTATATTTTTCTACTGAAAATGAAAGCGTGTATTAAAATCGAAACTTTATTTTTTAACAGTCAAACTATAAGTTTCCAAGGATTTCCATGGGGTTCAAAAAAAAATAAGAAAATACTCCTTCAATATTAATAAAATGCAATACTGCATAATAATTTGTGCTATGTTACATTCCTCTACTATAAATGAAAACGTCTAAAAGTTTTTGACACTCAAACCACGTTGTACATGTAATTTTCTGAAATTTCATGGGAAAATGGAAAGAAGGGGATGAAAGAAATTGAGAGAAATAGTTGCGCGTTTTTAATACGCATGGACGATGATGAGAAGGTAGAACTGTCGATGAGAATAGAGAGCTTCGAAATTAAAGAACGCGAGGAACTTACAGTTTTTCGATACAGATGGGAGCCTCTGTACTGTTCCGAGACCTTTTTAGTCGTAGCGACCGCCGCTGTGATTAGGGGATGAAAATCTTGGAGCGTGTGCACGGACTTTGCCGAAGTAGTTCGAACCTGTAGCTAATCAGACCTGCGACTTCGCTTTCGCTTCGAACCTACCGCAGTCTTTTGCATATATGTGATTTTCTTTTCCAAATATCTGTCATAACGAGTAATTAAACGAGTATTGCATTTACAGGTGTAACGGGTAAATATAAAATAAATAAATTCGACGTCCAGGGTGGTCTGAAAAGCGTAGGGTTGAAATTGATCGTGTGAGAATAATTATGGCAATTTTTGTCATTGCTGCGTGGATTTAATTTGGTAATTAATATACAGTTATAGTACTATGGATTCTACTTAATTTAATTTCTAGAATTAATAAATCATGTAATAAATAATTTAAATTTTCGTGGGGTGAATAGTTTGGTTTTTAAAAATTGTGGAATAGCTTTAAGCGTGGAATATTTAATCTATATTGTTCTTGAACAGTGAAATAATTTTGGTGAAATATACAATTGTTTATTAATGGAAATTGCAATTTGGATCGATTAGGTGTGTTTATTGGTAATATTCTTCCTAACTTGAAAAAATATCCTTCATATTTTATTTATTTATTATTTTATAATAATATGTTTGTTGCATAAAAATAAAATTTTATATTTCGTGTAATAACTTTTGCTTATGGATATTTGACAGAAATTGCTTGTTAGAGTTAGTTATATATAATATAATTTAGATGTAAATGGAACATTTACATTCTTCGTGCCTATGGAGCCATCTAGCAGAGACTCCGGCAACAAAGGAGTACTCGGCGAGATGAAAGTCGACAAATTTTTAATTAAGTTACTTATTTTTACCAATAACGTTTTCCAAGATGCACGAAAAATAAATTGAATAAATCTGTTTTTTAATTTTGCTTTTTTACGCGATATTTTTTAATATATATTAATTCGTATTATAATAAATTATTCGTCAGACTGAAAAAATAATAAGGTAAAGTACAAGATTATAATTATATTAACGAAATAAGAATTGGAAACTGAATATGTTCAACATGGTTTTACAATATATAAATTATCGACTGATAGTAATGTCATTCCTCAACACGATGTGCACGAGGTACACCTGTATGCCAGAAGTAATCATTGTTCAGCTGTATTGTACAATTATTTATTAACATTTCACGTCGATACTTATTTAATTTATAACAATACGATAAATATATTTTATAAGGATAAAATCTTATCTAAAATTATAACTGATATATTTTCTGAAATTTTCAGTAATAATTACCTGAAATTCTTGTACAGGTTGTTATATTATATATTATATAAAAATTCATAGTTCTGAAATAAAAATATTTTATTTTCTTATAATAATACCGATATCGATAATAAAATATATACACGTATGGTGTATATATATAAACAGGAATAATGAAATATGAAGAATATTTCTGATAGAAAACTTCATTATAAGAGTAATTGAGATTTGTGGACATAAAAGGTACGTACTCAAAGTTCACGGATAAAATCGAGGTTATATTACAATTATACTGATGAATATGTAGGATACCATTTTTTGCCATTTAGATTTCATTCAGATGTTTATTCATTTATCTACCTGTACTCGATAGTAATCGATTCCAAGTATTTCTTCGATTTATCCGTTTGTATATATATATATACTAACGAACAACATACAGTCCTCACCCTTATTAAATATTAATATTCATATTTCTGCTATATTCAACGAATGAGATTTATTAACATTACCATAAAACATTATAAAATGAATAAAAAGAGAAACATTCAGAGCTTCAGAAATTAGTAACATTTATTGAAAAGAGAAAAGGAAATTAAAATTAAATTCCTTTTAAAATTTTATATTTATTTCTATTCTTTTTCTTAGATCTATTCACATCATTTTTATATGTTAGTGTATAGTCATAGGAAATTCCTCTTCTTCTAATTCTATATATATAAGTAATTCGAGTATCATATTAAATAAATAAAAAAGTAAGAAGACAAATTTTGTAAATACAGTGCTAAATAAGAAATTTAACTTTCTACATTAGTATTGTAAATACAATGCTAAATAAGAAATATAATGAGTCTCTCATTATGGCATAAACGGTGTTACTTACGAGTACCTACGACCACACATTGAATAAATAAGAAATGTAAAAAAAGAAAACAAATTTTTTAAGCACGATACTAAATAACAAATTTAACTCTCTGTAAAATATAATGACGTTGTTATTACGACAGCTATAGCTCTTCGGTACAAAGTTAGAAATTTAATTTCATTTGACAAACGCTAATTTACGAATTTAGTAAATTTAGAGAAAACGGAGATTTGGAAGAAAAGAAAAATGGCGGGACAGAAAATGCATATTTTTCATGGTCCTTCCTTCCTCTGAGGCAGCACTCTGATATACCAGACCAAGAAAATTATTCAAATTTTTGAATGATTTTCAAACAGAATTCTCGAATCAATCATCATGGAGGTCAGACACGAATTGCGTTAAAAAGTGGTGGGCCTTAGCCGATGAAGTGAAACCAATTATAAGCAGGTCAAGTACAACTTCATTTTTCACCAGATTTCAACACACAGGTGCATACAATGAAAGATGAAATCGGACATTCGATCTCGTTTGAATCATTTTTTCAACCTCTTTTTATGGGAACGAGAAATTGGAATTGAAAATATGGGTAGATACCTATGCTATGATACATAATATATTTTTCTCCGTCTTTACTAAGTAAAATGACACTGATGCATTATGACGTGCTGAACTATGAATACGTAACTCAGGACTGGGAAACATTAAATGCTTGCTACTTTTTGCTCCGAGGTACGTCTGTTTATGGAATTGCGATATTTCTGTTCTATTCTACGAAGCAAATAAGCAATAAAATAAGAAATTTGTTGTGTCGTAGAAATTTAATAATAATCTTGAAAAAGAATTACTATGCTCATCCATTTCAATCGTCATAAAACTCGAGCAATTAATTATACAATTGCCGAGTATAAATTCGTATTGTTCGCAGTTCGAAACGATTTCTGAAACAACCAATAATTCCTGTATAAATGTTCTTTACAAAATAATTACGAGGAACAAAAATTATAATTGTAGTAACGAAAATGGTTCTTACATTTCGAAAACTACTGGAGCTGTAATGTAGATCGACGTCTTCACTGATTCCGAGTTTACATAACCTCAAAAAAAAAAAAAGAAAGAGAAAAAGGAAAAGTCTAAACAGTCTAAAAAAAATTAGAATCGACATTGCATCAATTTTCAACAAGTAATTGCTCTATTATAATACTGACGACATACCACGGAAGAAAAACAAGCATTAGATATAAAACTAGTTTGATCAATTATGTATGATTTACGTCTAAGTACATTTGTTACGAATCAGTCTCAGCGAGCAGCTCTTAGCTCGAAGTCACTTTCCAGAAATTTCTTTGTCAGTCACCAAGTCTCACTGCACGCTGACGTGTACGCGTTGAGATCTTGGTCTTATGTACATTCGCGTCCTATTAACGCGTTCCGTATCGAAGATGCTCTAACTTGGAGCGAAATCAAGAAAGCGAATCTAAAAACACGTCATTAAACGCTTCGCGTCCGAAAAGAGACGTCGATTCGATATACTAAACTTTACCGCTTTACTATCGCAAGATTAATATTTTTCGTTTCGAGTCACACCTCGAGAAGGTTAAATTTACCCAAGAATGAGTGTCAGAAACGCGATAAATTAAAATCGCGACGTGTTCGAAATAAATGAGGTTAGGATTACTCGAGAAACTGACCACGTGACGCATCCCTATGCATGAAATATGTCTACGAGTAGTATCCACTCCCCCCACCCTTACGCCGTTCGTACGGAAATGGAATGGATATTGTGCGAGATTCTTAACCATTAAAAAATTTACGTTATTAAATAATTTTATTCGATATTGATAATAAATTCGGTTACAAATTATATAACGAAAATGCAGGTGATGTGAACAGTGATTATCAGTTAGTTTTTGTATTATTCAGTGATGTCACAATTGACTAATTCGAGTTGAGAATTTGATTCGTTCGCTCGAGAGTCAGATCGTCAATTGAACTGGACCTACGCTGTCGCAACCTTTATATAGGCGGCAGCAGCTGCTTGCCGAAGGTGGGCCGAAGAGTCACGATGATTACCGATTCTGGTAAACCCTTTTTACCATGATAACGAATAATTTCTTCATTTTCTCGCTTTTGTTATACACGTTATGAATAAATTCAGTAATTTATATATCTTCTTGTAAATTGCAATTGTATGTACATTTCTTTGATATGTTAATATCTTTTCACGATACGTCTAGGTTAACATGTATTATTGTCGCTTTTCATAAATAAAAGCACTGTTAATTACGAGTCATTTTTAATATGCATATAAGAAATTACGTTTACTGTATTTAATTAAATGGGAACGATATTTCAAAAGATATCGGAAATCGTATTTGAAATGGATATTTTTATCGAGTTCTTATAATGGTTATAAAATAATAATTAATTGAACCAATTTTTTCGGTATGCATAGTGTATACCATTTTCAACCCTTGGTGTTATTTATATAAATGAATATATGAATTTGCGTTTACTACATTTCAATATGATCTTCGTTGTACTGTTTCGTTTTCTCTAGCATTTTCTTTTCTCTATTAATATATTTTTAGTTCTTACGAGAAATATAATTAACCTGGACGAGTTAAAATGATTCGCAAGAATTTACAACAACGTTGACTCCGTGGTTCGCTTTCGTAAAAATTGTGTTGCTTCCTGCAATTAAAGTAACTGTAACGTAGCTTCCTTGTAACTCGTCTATCACGGGTAACATTATAAAACGAGGTCACTTTTCACTTCAGAGAAAAATTTTAAATTAAAGTTATATTGTCCGGAATATGTAAACCCGTGAAATTGTGAAATAAAATAATATCGCTTTTATTCGGTTACACGTATAATATTCGTTATAAAATGTCGAATAAAATGGGAGTCCTCGAAACTTTGATATTCTTCATAGATACGATCACGTTTGCCTACAATTTGTACACCGACGTCGAAATCGTCCGAAGCAAAGAGAAAATTGTCGTCCATTAAATTATAAGATAGAGATTGTAAGATAAATGTTATGTTACTGATAAATGTCAAGGAAGAACGTATTACAAATTTATAGAATCTAATAAAACAATTAATTGGGGATGCTGCTGGCAACAATTAGGCAAATTGAGCAGAGAAATATACCTTGAGAGATCATCTGCATTGAGTAAAGAATGAATAATTCTCCATCCAGTTAATACTAGACTTCATCTTACCACAGATGCTTCGAAAATATTTCTTATGGAATATATAAATTTGTTTTAAACTTACTTGGAATTTATTTCAAATTCATTTTAGTTCATTTTATTTAGGTAAAGATGTCGGACGCAATAAGCACAAACCTAACGCGTATATTTCATCTACCTTTATTTTATTCACCTATCTCTTTCTATATATATTATATTTATATTGTATTATATATAATATTAATTAAATTTAATATACATTTCTAATATTTTTGCACTCGATTATCCAATTTGAATTCTTCGCTTATAATCGAAGCAGATCGACACCACTCGATCATGTTCTAATCGAATTATTTAAAAAAAGAAATTGTTTTAAGTCCTTAAAATTAATATTAAAATTCTGATATTGAAATTTATAACTTTGTAATTTCAAAATGTTCTCGTTCCATTATTTATTATTATCATCTTACCACAGATACTTCGATAACGCGTATATTTCATCTACCTTTATTTTATTCACCTATCTCTTTCTATATATATTATATTTATATTGTATTATATATAATATTAATTAAATGTAATATACATTTCTAATATTTTTGCACTCGATTATCCAATTTGAATTCTTCGCTTATAATCGAAGCAGATCGACACCACTCGATCATGTTCTAATCGAATTATTTGAAAAAAGAAATTGTTTTAAGTCCTTAGAATTAATATTAAAATTCTGATATTAAAATTTATAACTTTGTAATTTCAGAAAGTTCTCGTTTCGTTATTTATTATTATGTCGCAGTTATTATTGAATAAATATGTTTATAATAAAAACATACATATTTATTCAAAAATTAATAACGACCCAGTGTTTCTTAGTGGAAAGTTATGCAATTATTAAGTAGCATTATACGCATACATAATATCAACTGATTAAAACGAGTGTGAAAAAAGTGGAAAATAATTTAATGCAGATATCTTAAAGTACGTTGTACATTTATATATCTATTACAGTATACCTTTTAATATCACTTTGTTTGCTTGCGCTTGTCATTATGGTTATAATATGATAATGCGAGTATGTTAAGGTGAATTCATCGTCGACTTTCATGTTATGATTATACATCACTTATTTTATTTTTCGAATATCTTCTGATTCTTCTTTTTCCGTGTCGTATACGATGTCACATTTTCTTGCTATTTCGCTGTTTCTTTTACCATTACATCGAAAATTCTTGCGACTTTTACCCGATCTTCAGCAGATTTCAAACGCGTATGTAAATCGTATAATTGTCTTAAAGATAAAAAATTATGCAAAAAGGTTACACTTTTTTTTAATATCGATTTTGTTTCATTATTCCTCGCAATTATTTTTGTCACAGTCTCAATACGTTCAGCAGCTTTTCGTCGGATTCTTGTTAATTATTAATCGTTCCCATTCAATCGTACTTCTAAAAATACTTTTCTACGATTTACTAACTCTGTTCACGGTATGCGCACAAGTTTTACCATTATTCGAAGAATTAGAATTAAGAATTCTGTTAACTACTTATTTAAAACCTTTGACTTCTCGGAAATATCTTTGCATATCAATTAAAGAAGAATACACATGACTGTTATTGACATGGTATTGCTGTGTCAAAGTTTGCTATTGTGCAAATTTTCAATATGTATTTTCTCACCTTGCATTATCAATTTTACTAAAAGCAGTCTTCGCGTTATTCGAATAAATTTCCATCGCATTTGCAAAATACGAATTAATTCCATTGCGAGAATGTTAGAGAAAAACTTATCTAATACAAATCACGACGACTGCTGTTATTTATTATACGTAATTAAAGTTTATAATATGACGTTAGTGGAAATTATAAAAGTGGTACGAGATAAATTGAACATAGTACAAGGCATACTAATCGTAAAAGTATCATAGTACAAGTACGAAAGAAAAGATAAGGAAACATATACAGGGTAACCATTTTAATTACTTGCAATTATTTACTCGTTAGAGTATCGGCAAAAAGTTCATTTATCGTAAATTACATAAACGAATTCATGAGATAGTCACACGTGATTTTTGATGAATTATCTATGCTACTTTCCGACAATGGGAATAATGAAAGCCACGTTAAGTAGTCCACCCTATATATGTAATAAGGAAGTATAGCAAAAAGTACGAGAACTACCAAAAACCAGTTTAACAACATCATTTTACTGAAACTAAATGATCCATATACACGAACGAATAAAATACTCGTAAATTATTTTATTTTATCAATTAATCTTATCATTTTTATGATTTATTACGGAATTAAGCGTTGGACCGAGTTCATGAATATTTCACCTATAATGAATATACAAATCGCTTCAAAATTTTACTCCGATCATATGAACGATTATGACACTCATTATCTTTTTCCCTCTTATCGATATTGACCATCTCTTGCCTTAGGATCTCCGAAAAAAAAGGAGAAACAAATTTTTCCCCGACATACGAGACGACCATCTCGAACGTCTTTGAATGTCGTAATATCGTCGTTCTCGTGAACATAAACTCAAGAACTCGCCATATTCGCACATATCGAAGACGTTGGTTCAAGGTCAACGAATAGGTTGCAGAAGTTATAGAACAAGTTTCCATTCCTCAGCTTGAAGAGAGAATTTAGACGAGGCAAAAAAGACAGAGAAATAAATGACACGTATCAATGCCTAGTGTATGTATTATTTTGCAAAAATGCAAATTTCGATGTTGGTGGAATAACATTTTCTAAAGATCGTTCTGCGCTTTATACGCGATTTTCATCCGAATGCATGTTTTAAAATCGATACTGCCGGATTCAACGCATCGCAAATTTTTCATCATAGTTAAAACAGCGCGAAATCGATCGAGGGATATAGAAAATGGATAAGGAGAAGAGGGAAAATAAATTTTACTCTTCGTCCTAAGAATAGTAATACATCTTCGGGAAAAAAGCTGTGGCTCTGCTTAACAATTATGCATATTTCCTAAAATCGTCCGTGGAGAACGAGTATTTATAACATTCGTACAAAGTCAAAGAAGTCGAAAAACCGCTTTAATTCTATTAAATTTTTCACAAAATTAAATCTGACTAGTTAATATATATATATTTCTCGAAAGCTTGATGAACTTTCGATGATCGCTAAGAATGCTGACGAGTATCATGCATGATTGATAATACTACAAATATTCCAAATATTCGGGTACCTTATACATATTTTCTCGAAATTTCATTTCATCTTTCGCTGAGATCAAAGCGATATATTGTACGAAATTATGGTAAAATTTTTGCCAACGTGAGTTGAAAATTTTGACAAGAGTTAACCTTCTCCATATTATAGCCTGTGTATCGAAGCATAAGTTGCATTTCCATCTTTTGCTCTGATTAAATCGATAAATTGCATAAAATTATGGCAAAATTATTGTCAACGCGAGTTAAATATTTTAGTAAGAGCTCTGATTGAGTCGACAAATTGCACGAAATTATGGCAAAATTCTTGCCAATGGGATTTGAAAATTTTGATAAGAGCTCTAAATTGATAAATTGCATAAAATTATGGCAAAATTGTTGTCAACGCGAGTTAAATATTTTAGTAAGAGCTCTGATTGAGTCGATAAATTGCGCGAAATTATGGCAAAATTCTTGCCAATGGGATTTGAAAATTTTGATAAGAGCTCTGATTAAGTTGATAAATTGCATAAAATTATGGCAAAATTCTTGCCAACGCGATTTGAAAATTTTGGTAAAAGTTCTGATTGAGTCGATAAATTGCAAGAAATTATGGCAAAATTCTTGCCAATGGGATTTTAAAATTTTGATAAGAGCTCTGATTGAGTCGATAAATTGCACGAAATTATGGCAAAATTGTTGCCAACTCGAGTTAAAAATTTTGGTAAGAGCTCTGATTGAGTCGACAAATTGCACGAAATTATGGCAAAATTCTTGCCAACGGGTTTTGAAAATTTTGATAAGAGTTCTGATTAAGTTGATAAATTGCATAAAATTGTGGCAAAATTCTTGCCAACGCGATTTGAAAGTTTTGGTAAAAGTTCTGATTGAGTTGATAAATTGCACGAAATTATGGCAAAATTCTTGTCAACGCGAGTTAAAAATTCTGGTAAGAGCTAACCTTCTCCACATTACAACCTATATATCGAAGCATAAGTTGCATCTCCTTCTTTTGCTCTGCTTAAATCGATAAATCTTATAAACTTCGGTAATACGAACGAAAAATTCAAATTCCGATAAAAATTACATATAGATTCTTCGAATCGTCACTTATATCTCCAGACTAATATTTTATTTCATTTCTCACTTGAATCGTATCGCTGAGGTGTACAAAATGCGTGAACGTGAGCACGAAATTTGACACGTTCTTCAGATTAATACATACGCCTTTAAACTAACATTCCATTTAATCTTCGCGGATTAAATCACTAAACTGCAAAAAATCCGCTAACTCGAGTTCCAAGTCTGAAGTCGCAGTACCGAATTTTTCCCAATTATTATCCAACTTCTAAACCAAATTTTCCTTCTCGCAACGGAATAAAATCTTAAAATTACACAAAACTCGAGAATGCGAGCTAAAAGTGGTAACCTCCACATTCTTCTGTAATCCCACTTCACTTTCCCCGTGAACAGCAACAATAAATCATCGGAAAGTGACCAGGGAAGTGAACCTGCATAAATGGAATCTCCGAAAACGAGTCTAACCGATCTCCCGTTGTTCCATCTCTCTCCATGCTTTCCCCAAACGAGATCTGTGAGCCTCGCAGAATTCCAGAACCCGAGCCCATTGACCCAACACCGTTGACCATCGGGGGCACTGGACCAACCTTAGACTACCTGCCCATTCATCAACTCCGATCAGCTCGCCTGATAATCTTGTCCTACGTTTCAGAATTTTCGCCTAAAATGCAGACTATTGCAACCGCGTGACACCTGCTCCTACCATCGTCTTGTATCCCCGCAATGGAGTCGTTGGTTTTTTCGTCAGCGAAAGAACGTGTGATCGAGAGGAACGAAGGGAAAGTTCTGGGGCCGCGCTGGACAGTCGCTGCCAACCAGCTCGTGAGATTCGACGCGGGGTGCTACGAAACAAGGTGAACGGGTTTGCCAGCGCGCATTGTGTATGCATTTTGCTAGCCTCGCTGTCGCGTGTTGATCGCGATTTTTCCAGCCACAGTCGTTCCTACGCGCTTCCCCCTACTCACGCCGTACAGCTCGTTGATCTTCGCTCCTGGTCGCAAGGAAAAACGCTAGAATCAGGTGGAAAAAGAGTCAGTTGGACTTGGTAATCGTATTGCATCGCATCGTAGCAATTGGACTGACCTCAGCGACATTCGAGAGTGTCGCGTTCCCTCTTGGTTCGCGTTCGAACCGCCATCGTCGTAGGATCGCCTGGTCATCCGGATCGACCGGTGCCCGAACGCGAACGCGACTATGGGAGTCAGTGAACGCCAACCAGACCTTTTCTCTTGTTAGAAGAAATCAAAAACTCGTCGCGCGAGTAGCTGAAACGGTAAATACAGGCCTGCATCCTGTGCCCGCCCGGCCACCCGATACTCACCATCGTGCTTGTGAGAAAGTGGCATCTCGTGAATGATCCCAAGTTCCACGCAGACGACCAGACGTTTCGTTCGAAAGGTGACTATTCAGTTGATATTCGAATTTTCTCATTGGTACGATTCTCGTCTCGGGATAGGTCTGCTTCGTCGTTAGCTGTCTTGCGTGAAGATCTCGCGGATCGGGTCAGCCTTGCAAGGTTTCTCTTCTTCTTTGTTTTCCTCGCGTCGAAGATGTGGTACGCGTACACGGTGCATTAGAATCGAAGAAAAAGTTGAATGGCTATTAGCTACGCGACGGTACCAAAGTTTGCCTCACAAGCTATTTTCATTTCTGTCATCTGTCGGACTCGATATATGCGCGAAAAGACTTTTTGTGCCGGACACTTCGTTACGTCAACGGCATAGGGAGAATAGAATTAAGTATAATCCAGAGATAAATATTTTAGAGGAGTTTGAAAATGCACAGATATGGTCGTAAATTCGTGCTGGATAAATCTTAAGAATCAGCATCTTTGTGGAAGAGGACTGATCAGGTGTCCGGCAACTAATCAGCATAGTGTGAAATTGCAAGCATAACAGCGCCAATGTGCGACCATGAAGTCATTGATAAATATCGGTCTACGACGTGCAATTTCAGGTTTCGCAAGAAAGCCGCTAAACCTGTAACATCGTTCGCGGTATATCTATGCAAGCTGTCAGTAGTAACATAAAGAATAGCGATAAATTATCGAATATTCAAGCCGGCAGCAGTGTAGTCGTCGAACGAATGCCTTCGCCGGACAGAGCCATAAGCGAGATCCGTTGATCCAGCGAGTCCAAGGCGAGTCTCGAGTCCTCCAAGTGTGACGCGTGGAAGGAAAGTAGAGTCTGCCAAGAGCCGGAAGAACGTCCACGTGTGTGAAAGTAAATCCAGAATTTCGGATAAATGTTCCATCTCCAACAGGGTCAGGGTCCAATTATCAGCGTCGTAAAGTTATGTCAATACTCTCGGATGTAGGATAGACAAAGACTTTCTCCCAACGCTTTCTCTGGTCCGCAATTCGTATCGTGGAGCTACGTGCGTCGCGTTGTACACTCGGTTATCTCGTGAAAATGACGGCTTTAAAGAAGGAAATCCTTCGTCGGTATCCGTTCTATAATCGTCTAAGTCCGTTCCGAACGTGTGGTGAAACGACGACGACGACCATCCTATCCGAAATAAATCCTATGGGTCACCTGCGCGTACGGTCACGCGAATATTAATTTGCAAGGATGACAGCCGCGTACGGTTCCGCTCGCTTATTCCATTTCGAGGCACGTTTCGCGCTGTGCTGAACCCGAGTATGCATCGCGAAAGGAATCTGACGAGTCGCGATATTTTTCACAGAGAAATGCCTGCGATCAAACTTTTTGGCAGAAAATGGCTGGCCGCGGCAGATGACCTTGTCTATCCGGGTCTCTTCGAGATCTTCATCCGAACGATCTGGTGAGTGAATTCTATTATTGCCCTTTCGATTCTCCGATTAGCTGGTTCACCGATTCTCTCAACTTCCTCGTTTCGTTTCCCACCGATTTTCACGGAACACTTACGGGCAATTTTCATAGAAGAATGCGGTCCGTAATCCGGTTTACTTCCCTTGACACATTCCCAGCTAGACAAGCTGTACTTGATCTGAGAATTTCTAATGGCATTTCTAAAAATATATCGCTAGAATGTAACGTTTCGTGTGTGCAAATGTGGTAGGTATGTTAATTATGCGTTATCGATTTGATCGTAAATGGGACCGGGAAATGCCAACTTCTGTCAATTATTCGCGAGATTTCAAATGCAATTTTCGGAAGATGCTATTGTTAAGGTATTAATATTTCATTCGCGTGACAATCACACGTCATTTATAACGAGTGTAAAGAGAATTCGTACCGCGATCGACGTCGATAAATATAATTTATGGAACTTTGTTTATTGCAAAAAGAAATGTCAATAAATGCACACGTATTCTTGGAAATTTCAAGAACGAGTTTCGTTAAAAATAAATCGTTTATTTATATTTTCTATGGAAATATTGACGAAACCCTTGAATGGATATAACGAAGTACTCGTGGAAAGAAAATATTGTTTGACGATAATCGTGCAATCTGTTGATTTATGTCAAATATCGATGATGCTTTAATGGGACTTGGAACGTTGTTCGTTATTAAAATTTATAGTTTTATTCATTCGTCAAACGGATATAACGAAGAAAAGATATACTTTCCTCGTAAATGTTGTAATTTGCAAATCAGTGTCAATGTTTCACGATATTTTATAAGTAATATTTATTTGATTTTACGAAATATCCCGAATATCGTGTTGAATACACTTCCATCCAGGAGTCGCATTTAATTTCTTAATCGTCCGAATTGTCCGAATTTTCTAAATATCACGTTCACTGGAAATTAAAATTTCAATGATGCTATTACCTTCGATATAACGTTTGTGAACGTATAAATAACAGTACGCGTCATCAACATATCAAACTGAAATTCATAAATATTAACTCGAGCTTCTTCGTTTCTTCTTCGAGTGAACCTATGTAAATCATTTTTACGCAAATACGTAAGTACACATGAAGCCAGGTATGCATATAACTGCACGTATGATAACGCTTTCCGAATAAAATTCTTCATTGTTTACGGAAAATGAGTGATTTGGCTTTCTACCAACGTGTATTTTGCAACAATAATATACGTAAAATGCGACGTACAGATGCGTATGCGAATTGCCGATTCCGGACTTTATAAATAACCATATTTTTCTTGTTAGTTCTATTTTGCAACATCATTTTATGCAGCCACGAAAATGATAGAAAACAAACTTTCAAGTATATTTTACGTAAAATAAGATTTCCAGAGAGTAATTATTATTTTTCATTTTATTTTATTTTATATATATTTAATTCGAGTTGGACAAAGAATTTTAATATCCAGAGTACTACCGTAAGAATTTTCATATCAGTTGGTTTAGGTATGAAACCGATTAGGTTATTATTTAGAAATGTTCGAAAGCGATTAGCTTTCTTTTAAGTATATTTTACGTAAAATAAGATTGCGAGAAAGTAATACCAATTATTATTTTTCATTTTATTTTATTTCATTTTATTTGTATTTAATTCTAGTTAGACAAAGGATTTTAATATCAGAAGTACTACGGTAAGGATTTTAATATCAGATTAGGTATGAAATCGATTAGGTTATTATTTAGAAAAATTTTCAAAAGCATAAAGAGTACCAGAGAGTAATACTACCCAATTATTATTTTTCATTTCATTTTATTTTATTTTATTTTATTTTATCTTATTTTATTTGTATTTCATTTGACTTAGAAAAGGGATTTTAATATCAGTTTAGGTAAGAAACCGATTAGGTTATTATTTAGAAATGTTCCAAAACGATTAGCTTCCAGCTAAGAACAGATCCATAACTTTCAAATACTTAAATCAAATTTGGATTTATAACGACCATAATTCCTAATCGTAATTATTCTCAATAAATCTGTGAAAATACCTTTATCTCGAGTTTAGGACCTCCTCGATCTATACTCTATTGATTCTGTTCACAGGTTAATCCTACTTGGAACCGCCTGTGCCAAATATTACAATTACACATGGAGTTGTTCATTAGGCGGAGACTTGGTTCGCGTGTACCTCATAGGGGAGATTACGTTCCTCGTCATCTCTATACTTTTCATGCTCATCATCGTCAAGCAGAGCGCAAAGGGATCTATCATGGAATTGCACGCTCGTAAATATG
>NW_016907981.1:181669-220158 GCF_001483705.2 Eufriesea mexicana
AAATTCGCGA
Source organism: Eufriesea mexicana (assembly GCF_001483705.2). Lineage (NCBI taxonomy): Eukaryota > Metazoa > Arthropoda > Insecta > Hymenoptera > Apidae > Eufriesea > Eufriesea mexicana. The sequence goes on from NW_016907981.1 coordinate 181,680, forward strand.
ATAATATTCATTTTTGCTTAATTAATATTTCAACTATTCTTCGAAAATATTAAATACACGTATTTTACGTTTTTAATCGCTTAAATAATTATTCCAATTCAAAATATTTCTTCTCGGGACTATGAAATAAATTATTCCCAAAGTTGCGTTTAATTTTCAATAATTGTTATTGACCGTGTCCAAAGTCTTTTATTTTATATTTTTGAAAAAGAAATATATTCGATTCTGTCTTGTTCTACCCTACTGTCACCTGTACTAAATTTAATTGGCTCCTAAGTCAACTTTTCCGAAAATAAAATAGGACAAAATTCGCGAATAATATTCATTTTTGCTTAATTAATATTTCAACTATTTTTCGAAAATATTAAATACACGTATTTTACGTTTTTAATCGCGTAAATAATTATTCCAATTCAAAATGTTTCTTCTGGAGATTATAAAATAAATTATTCGCAAAGTTGCGTTTAATTTTCAATAATTGTTATTGACCGTGTCCAAAGTCTTTTATTTTATATTTTTGAAAAAGAAATATATTCGATTCTGTCTTGTTCTACCCTACTGTCACCTGTACTAAATTTAATTGGCTCCTAAGTCAACTTCTCCGAAAATAAAATAGGACAAAATTCGCGAATAATATTCATTTTTGCTTAATTAATATTTCAACTATTCTTCGAAAATATTAAATACACGTATTTTACGTTTTTATTTGCTTAAATAATTATTCCAATTCGAAATATTTCTTCTCGGGACTATGAAATAAATTATTCCCAAAGTTGCGTTTAATTTTCAATAATTGTTATTGACCGTGTCCAAAGTCTTTTATTTTATATTTTTGAAAAAGAAATATATTCGATTCTGTCTTGTTCTACCCTACTGTCACCTGTACTAAATTTAATTGGCTCCTAAGTCAACTTCTCCGAAAATAAAATAGGACAAAATTCGCGAATAATATTCATTTTTGCTTAATTAATATTTCAACTATTCTTCGAAAATATTAAATACACGTATTTTACGTTTTTATTTGCTTAAATAATTATTCCAATTCGAAATATTTCTTCTCGGGACTATAAAATAAATTATTCCCAAAGTTGCGTTTAATTTTCAGTAATTGTTATTGTGATTTTACAGAGTGTTATTACTCCTACCAGAGATATTGTGGAACGTTTTAGGAAGTTTATGGATGTTTGGGGTACACATCGAATGCAGTTACGAGCATTACACGATCACGGTAGTGCAAGCATTGATCGTCTTCGACTGGATCCTTATAGGCCTCACAATTTTTGGCCTGGCAGTGATCTTCGACCCATTAGGCTCATTAAGTGAGAAATATTTAGAAAGTTCAGAGGAACATGGCAAAGTCTTACGGATCTGGTTACGGAGATTTAAATTCCTCTGGTGGATACGTAAAGATGAGAATGCTAAAGAGGCTTTTCAACATGTCGCTGGTGAGACATAGGTACGACTGGCCTAGAAAAGTCCTGCCACAATTGAAAATGAAATGTCCAATTTTTATCACGTGTTCTTTACTCGTAAAGTTTCGATATCTCGAAGAAAATGAAAAAATTAGAAAAATTTCATTAGAAATTCTATTTTCGATTTTAATTGCTATTTACACGAGGTCAATTCTCTCTTATCTCCGCGAATGAGAAATTAATTTCAACTTCCTTGAAATTGTAATATGTAATGATGGAAGATAAAAATTAGTCCCATTAGTATTTTTCGTACAGCATATACAGTGTCCCACGAAATTAGGTTGACAGCTTGAAGAAAGTGGATCAAAATTTTATTACGTTGAATTAAATGATTTCGAATGAAATATTCCACATCTGCGTCTAAAAATAATTTATTTAAAACTGTAATTTTGCAAAATTTGTTAGAACTTTAAATAATAATTTTCTCTTCGATATCTGCTTCTAAATTCTTTATAGCCTTTTTAAGAAATGCATCAATAGGTATATAAAAGAATATAGAATATGTAATCTTTGAATTGTAAACACGATTTCACTTCCAGAACATACACGCAAATCGTGTGATTAATAAAACGTATTCGTAGTCGTTTAAATTTTACCAAAATTTTGGTTTACTTTCTACTACTTTAAAGCTATATCTCGACCCAGTTGCGGGGAACACGCTGTATGAAAATAGCTTTTTGAGCAGATATTCTCGCACTTCTGGTTATCCTCGATACCCTTATTCTATAATTATCATACAAGCATACGATTTACCTATGCAATGAACATCAGTGAAATATATCGAGTACATGAATGATAATTATATGATAATGGGAATAATTCATACTATAATAACACGTATTACTTTTTTATTTATTCTTATTTTCTTAAGAGGCAGGACTTTTTTCTCGAGGGGTTAATGTTATGCATGAAAATTAAATGTTTTCTATTTTTATTCGCAATTAACATACAAGGTACTCGTTAAAAAAATATCCAGTGTAGAATCTGACATGTTTGTTTCTAGCATTTTATTTTTCCTTGATTTCATTACCAAGAAGACTACAAATATGTAAATACAATGAAATGCATTAAAATACGCGTCTTGACACTGGAAATCTCATGATTCACCAGACTTCTTTCTTAAAGCACAGTGAAACTTTATTGGAGCTCTATTTGTTGAAATAAAATTTTAATTTGTTTCTCAAGATGAGTCAAATTGATGTTATTCGATTAGGATTTCACGATAAAATATTTTAAAAGAAGAAGAAAATATATCGAGTTATTAGTATTTATTTTTAACACTAATAATTTCTGTCTCTATTCTATCATCATCCACCGCCATTTTGTACTACACAGAAGCTGTATGCGTGACTAATACTGTTTCAAATCATACTGAAAATTATATTAAATAACCCAATGCGAATTATTTCTTCCATTAACTTCGTGTAAAAATGTTTCTTCGTTTTGAAATTAAAATTCTCTTTATATATTCCACTTTCCGGAATACTCATCCTCGTCGACATCTTCTATTCGTCAATTAACCAAATATCTAACACATAATTTCTCTACTACAGATATAGTTGCATACATGCTTCGGAAAATCACACCACACGAACGATATTTGTAATCTAGCATGAAAATAAATGATGGACCGAATTTTAATAAGCGGAAAATTACAAACGAAATATTATTTTCTAGGATTATTAACTGCTTTGTTCCGTGGAACGGATTTAGTTCCTTCAGACTTGGTCGCAGGATTTATCCTGTTAAGGATTCAACAGAAAAGGGAGGTCCACGAATTGCGTCGGCTAAATCTTCCTCAACTAGCCTGTACTTCCAGTGTGTACTGATTTCTTCTCCTTTTTAAATTTACCATGACTTTTGATTCCAGTTATTACAAATATTTTTTAGTCATTGATAGTTACTTAACATAGTCACACCTAACTTCTATTACTTTTTTGTCATTTCTTCTATTTAAAATATGCAGTCACATAAATTGCTATAGCTGTTACTCGTCTCTCCAGTGTTACGAGATATAGATATCAAAGATGACCCTAAAGATGACTTGGAGTAATTTGAAAATTGTTATTCTAGATGCATCTGTAATTTTTAAAAATACACCAAGCTGGATGTCCTTGGAGAACGCTCTTTACTATATCAAGCTTTCTATAGCCTCTTATGGATGGTTGTATTTGATGTACAAACACACTTGCACCGGCTGTTTCCACATTATTCGGAATATGACTTGTTGTACTTGTTTCCGGTAAGCCATTACACAATCTTTTCATAGCAAAAGTTTGCGTTATAATTTTCGAAGAAAATTTTCGAATATTGCTGAAAGAAACTTGCACGATTTTATGGAACACTACGAAATTTCGTGTTGATTAACCCTTTGTACTGGACGATTTTTTCGTTACAGGAAAATAATTAATAATAATAAGTAATTCGAAAACTTTCTGTCATAAAGTCGATGATAATTTTAAAACTGTAGATAAGAAATCGTATAGAAATTAAGACGTAGAATTATTTTACTTCGATATTCCACGCATCGTTGGGTAATTGTAAATTTCATATATTAATTAATATCCATCTTTAGAATCTGATTAAATGGCGACTTAGAGTCGCCTATCGAGTGCAAAGGGTTAATTTAGGGATCGGTTTGGCTGGATTGGCTAAAATAGCGCTGTTTTACTTCTTAATAAAGTACAATAAGCTTATACGTAGATTGACGGATATGAAACAAGAGGGATTTGTTATGGGCACGTTCGACTTTGACTTCTTACCGACATACTCTTACACACTCTGGGTGATGCTCTTCTTGTTCAAGTTAAATAGGATTTTCAGCTGGATTTTTAAAAGGAATTTAATGGAACAAGCACTGAATTATAAACATAGGATATACAACATAAAAATATGAAAAATATACACATTATACTATACTTTTTATTAATTTATATTTAGGATAAAATATTACATTATACTATGTCGCGTGGTATTCGTTGAAACAGTCTAAACACATTTCAGGTGATTTTGGACAATTGGAACAATAGGTCGTAGTGTTTTTACATTTTTCGTAATTGTCTGCCAATATGTTTACGAGTGGTAAAACTTCACCAAGTCTGCTACTCTGTTCTATCGTTTGGTTATTTGCGAAATGCAAGTTTGCTGATAGTAATTCAAAACGATTACAAGAAATGGAAAATTGTAAATAGGGTCCGTTGACCAACATCTAACGAGCGGTGTCTGTACTAGACGCATCCAAATCGTCAGTCCGATAACGTTCTGGCGCTCAGACAGTAGGATTTGGGCCCCGCGAGAAACTCAACCGAATCGCGTTGGGCGACGAACGTGTTAAGAACTCTTAAAGACTGAAGACTGTTAAAGATTATAGACTATTCATGACTGACGACTGTGTAAACTGGAGCTACCCGCACCCTTGCACCCTTATTTAAAACATTCATTCTGTCCTTTTCCATACCCAGGCTTTCCTTTCCAGTCATGCCCCTTTCCCACGCAACCTCCGTGGGCCAGGTACTTCGATCACTCTGGACGCATCCCTAAACTTTCGCTGGACTCTACCATAAACATTCTTTGCAGTTAATTCGCTTGCACGCGGTCACTTCCATCCTAAGCCCAACACACACTTGGCATTCTTTCAGGGCCGTACTTATTCCAATCCTATATTAATTGATTTCAATTACAGGAGGAAACGCAATCCGATCATCGGGGATAATTGTTGCCAGTGTTACATGGCCGGTGTGAAATCATTAATGAATATAGCCATGGATGACGTTCTATATGCATCGTTCGTCAATCACCTGTGCGAGGTATCCTTGCGATCTGGTATTCGAATCGTGCAAATAATCATTACCTGTCTATGATGAATATCTGTAAAATTTTTTCAGGTACCGTTCTGTGTGTTAGTGAATCACAACAAAGGCAACATTGATATTGCAATACGAGGTACTCTGTCGTTACGTGATATCTTCACCGACGTTGTCGCGGGTGCAGATATTTTTGAGTGCGAAGGCATTCCAGCAGGCTCTCAGGTAGAGATAATTAAATATGGAACTTGGCAAGAATTTTTTGATTTACTATTAGAAAGTAGTATTTACGAGGAAGCTTGTTAAATTAGTATATTTTCTCGAATAAATTGTACACAGTGATAAACTGTTACGTCCACAGGCACATAAAGGCATGATAATGGTAGCTCGAGTGGTTTTGAAGCACTTAGATGATAACAAAGTTTTGGAACAAGCATTTAATACGTACCCTCATTACTCTTTAATGATAACAGGTAAATAGAATTATTAGTCAATCTTTCGGCACATATATATCGTCTGCATATATGGTACATTGAGATTAGTCTTCTTAATATTTGTATTGTGTTTAATTATATTTTATTTGTATTCGATATATATTGAACGCGAAGAATCGTTTTGTATGTAAATTTAAAAAGACCATGTTTTACCGATAAGGCTTTATATATCTTTGAGAAAATTTTTTAACAATTTCATGTAAGGAAATATGTACAGGTCACAGTCTAGGTGCTGGTGTAGGCATCCTTCTAGGCTTTCTGTTACGTCCACGTTATCCATCTGTGAAAGTTTATGCATTCGCTACACCAGGTATATATTTCTTGAAGATTATATAACTTTATCCACGTGTCTAGTTTTGTAATTATTTATTTAGAAAAAATCTTAATTAGAAAAAAATTGGGTTCTTTTAGCTGGTCTTCTATCGAGAGAACTTGTGAAGTTAACAGAAGATTTCGTTTTAACGATAGGGGTTGAAGATGACATGGTGATGAGGATGAGTATTCATAGCACAGAAAATTTAAGAACTAGTTTACTTGTAACCCTTCATGCTTGTCAATTACCCAAAGTATGATTATTATATTTTTAAATATTTCACTAAAGCAATTACATTTCATTGCTATCGAATTACATTTATAATGTATATATTTTTTAAAACATTTTGGATAAAAAGTTGATGTTCTGCTTAGATAGTGCTTAATAGCTGATAATTAATAGGTCAAATAATTAGTAATTAGAAAAAATTTAGAAATATATTTGTAACATTGATTGAAATTAAATCATTTATGCGAATTTCAAATATTTCTAAATGTTTATAATGTAATATATGTTATCTTTCCAGTATAGAGTAGTGTTAAATGGATTAGGCTACATATTATTTGGTATTCCCGAAAAAGATCTTACCAAAACGTGGACTACCTGTAGTTTAATTACCTCTACATCAGGAGAATCACCTTTGCTCGTTAAACAAGACCTAAATACGATAGAGGTACATACATGGTGGTATACATTAAATTATTCATTTTTTTAATGAAAAAATTAGAACAAGGTGCATAAAACCTAAAAGATTTGCATTACAGGAAAATAAGTTATACGAAGAAGATGTCACAAAGAGGAGGTTTTCTAGAGTAAAATTATATACAGGTGGTAGAATACTTCACATACGCAGATGCAAGCCAGAAAAATCAGAAAAGAAAAGGTTTACTACTTATTTTATCTGTTGTTAATTATTCAGTTTTTTCCTTATAAATATATTTTGTATCTTATTATTATTATATTATTACTTATCTGTAATTATACGAAAAATTGAAAAATATTTTACAAAATACATATAAACTACATGTAATATTTTTTCTTGTAGCAAAAGACAAAAAATAAGTGAAAAGAATTTCGAGATGCGATGGGCACAGGCAGAAGAATTTACAGAATTGTCTGTAATGCCACGGATGTTACTGGACCATTTACCAGAGAATATAGAAAAAGTACTTATCAGATTGATAGAGCAACAGAATAATTTGCCATATTATTTTGACCCTTGATAATAATAAAATGGAAGGCAAATTGTATCATTATTGTATTATATTTTTAACGGACTTGTACAATTTGTTATAAATAATTTCTGTATTTTGATACGGAAAAATGCAAGTACTTTTATACTATTATAATATAAGTGCCTTTAAAGTGTACCTTAAAAAAACATTATTATTTGTACAAAACTCAGGATAACGACAAAATAAATATTGCATTTAATTATTATTCGTCTTTACTTTATTATAATAATTATAAGATGCAACAGTTTCATAAAATATTGTAACTTCTATGAATATTATTATTTTTCATTAAATAAAAATTTTCAGTAATATGCTGTTAAAACTTAATATTTACAAAAATATATTTCATTTATAAATAAAACAATATTACATATTAAAAGAATTTTGTAAAAAATTTTGTAAAAATATTCTTGTAAAATTAAAAATTTTATATAATAACAAGATTTTTTTAATCTTTTATCTAAGACTTTTCAGACTTAATAATTTAAAATTTGTTCGAGAAGATTTAAGCACATAAAAGTAAGCTCGAAAACTTTACAGTATATTTTACAATTGTTAACAAATATTTCAAACTATAGGAAATATAAGGGCTTTAAAGTTTTATTAGTTATACATAATTTTTAATAATTTCTAAATTTTAAATATTTCAATTTTTCGATTCATCGAAACACATTCATCGATAGTATGAGTCGATAATATAGATTTTCGTAAGGTTATCCGGCCACATGTAGTAAGAAAGCGCATGGGGAAATACTTAATAATACGATATTTATATAGTGATACAAGTTCAAAATGTAAACAGATCTATGACTTGAAATTGTTAAAAGTATTATTACGTTAGAAAGTCATAAATATAACTCTAAAAGTAAGTACTGTTCAGAGTTTCTGTTATTTTGTATTATAACCTCCTTATTTTTCTTCATACATGTGCTTGACAGTTTTAATAAATATTATAAATATTATACGGCGCTTTTTAATGATCTTAATATTAATATAAAATATATACAAATTTATTATGTTAGAGTAATATTTGAAAAAAATCATTTTAAAATAGATATATAATATTTTTTTAACAGATGTCAGTTATATCCTCAAGAGTTAGTAGTGTTTCATCAATTTTAAAGACTCCTGGAATTAGATCACAACTTATTAGACAATCTAATAGAGTATACTTCAAACTTCCAAAAGATCTTAAAGGTATTATCTATAATTTTGAAGCGGGCAATGGAACAAAAGATTATGAAGATTTAATATGTCTTTTGCGAGATTCAAATATAAAGGTATATATTGCTATAATTATCCTTAAAATAATGTTTATTACCTTAGTTTTATTTAGTTCAAAATAATTTAACATTTCTAATTTGTTTCCTATTATCTTTTATTTTAGGATGCAGATTTAGTAGAATTTTTATCAAACGTAAGGCAGTGTATATCATTACTTGGTCCTGTCCATAAAGTATTTATAGAAACACTTTTACAAATAAAGTGGACAAATCGTTCATTAGATGTAATATCTGCTTACAAAGCATTTATTGAAGATTTAATTTGTATGCAAATTCATTATGCTAAAAATGTAATAGACAGTTTAATTGAACAATTTAAACCAGGTATATTTAAAAGTGTAATAATTATCTAAGTGCTTTTAACGGATGGATTTTTAATAAAAATTTGTAATTTCTATAGATGAAAGTGATGATCCTGAATGGAAAAATGATGGATGCAAAGAAGAAGATGTTCAAAGGTTAAACCATATACATAATACTCTTCAAAAGATTTTAAAAGTTGTACCAATGTAAGGCTTTAATGATATATAATAATATAATTATATATAATTATAAATAAAACTTTAACAAATATTGATTTATATAAATATTTGTTTTAGGTCCAGCAAACTTTTATTACAATCCCTTAGAGCAAGGTTTCCATATATTATTCATGGAACTCGTACACATGAAATATATGTTTATGCATTAATTCAAATATTTGAATATGCACCACAGTTGCGATCCGATGTTCTATCTCTAATTATTAATAGGTAATATATCACTAAAATTTAGTTGTATCATTTTTGGTTAGAAAATGAACTTGTTGTTCTAAGGTACTTATGTTTCTAATAGGTTAATGGTATTAGATGTAAATATACCACGTTTAGAGATAGATAATGAAGAAGACCTAATGGATGATAGTAGTGAATGTGACAGTACACTTGGTAATGAGAATAATGTTGTTGAAGAAAATAATATAACAGAAACAGATAAAATACATCCAATAGCTCATAAATTGGATGTGTGTATGGAACTGATTCTGAAATACATGCATAACTCCTGTTTTATTAATGGAGTTTTGCAAGTAGAATGTTTGAAAAGTCTCTATTTTGATGTATTGCAAATATTTGAAACAGTAATATTACCTACTCATGCAAGTCAATATGTGCAGTATATTATGTTCTATATTTGTAGTTTTAAAACAGCTGTTGTGGAGGCTTTTGTAGATTGGTTATGGCGTAAGGCATCCGATCCTAACGTACCTTCTATTATACGACAGTCATCTGTGGCATACATTGCTAGTTTGCTGGTTACAGCAACATTTGTTACAGCTGGGTATATCAACTTAACATTAAATGTATCATAAAAAATGTTTATATGTATATTTTTTATGTATTTTATTCTTATTAGGTTGGTTAAAACAGTACAGTTTAGAATATCTAAATGGATACATGACTACATCAATATGCAAGATCATTCAAATTACATAGAAGACGAAAATAAAGAACATACTGTATTTTATTCTATTTGTCAAGCATTATTCCTTATAATTACTAAAAGACATAATGATTATCCTGATTCGAAGAAGTGTAAGTATATTATTTTCATTAAACAATATACATATTTTCAGTTTATTTAAAGTTCAATACAATTATTTGCATATTTGTTTTCAGATATGTTATATTTACAAGAGTTGGATTTGGCAAAGATTATAACGTGTAAATTAAATCCATTGAAAGCTTGTCATCCTGAAATTGCGCATAATTTTGCAGAAATTACACGAATGTATCAATTAGCATATTGTTACACTATTATCGAAAATAATACACGAAATCAACTTCCTCTTTTTGATAGTAAAAGAGGAACAACATCTATAGTTGAAAATTTTTTCCCATTTAGTTCTTATATGTTACAACGAAGTGAACACAGAATAAATCCTTTATTGCGTGACAACGTTAATACTAGCAAACATAGAACAACTATTAAATATAAAGAAGATATTGAATATATGACTGAATATTAGGCTTAACTTTTCAAATCAATACTGAGTATATTTTAATCTACTCTGAAGTTATTTGTAATCATCTTTTTAAATAAATTAAATATTTATAACAATATTTTTTTTTGTTTTGAGTCAGATGATTGAAAATATATTTGTGCAATAAACCCTGCTATCTTGTACAATATGTAGAATTTTAACCCAATAAAATAAATTTATTATTATGTTCCTAAGTTTTAAATATCGACATGTAAAAATTTATAATAATTATAACAAATAAATTATAATACGTATCCAACTTTTAATTACATTTATATAAATCTTGATACATTTTACATTACACATTGTATATATAAACATTTCATAAATATATTAGTTTATATGCTTTGAATTTTGATACATTTTTCTTGTGGTATTTTTATAATAATTAGTTTGAAAATTTATGAATAGATAAATCATGGTATTATAACATATTCTTTTTATTTCAAAAGTTTAAGAAATTTTTGTTAGCAAAATTTGAAGACTATATCATTAGCTATCTTCATTATTAATATTATTTATGTGTGAGAATCGAGTAGAATTCTAACAATATAACAAATGTTCATTAATTAATAAACAGCAGTTAAGCACATACTGTGTTGCCATTTCATAAAAACTAATCGTTATGATATACCAAATTTCGCGCCGTTAATGTCTTAGAAAACCGGAGCCGGAAACTCTACTTCAGTGACGCAGTGGCGTAATCTTTTGCGGTCTATCGGTTGCTTTGCGATTCTTTCACGTAAACGGTAACGTAAAATGGCGAATTGGAATTGTTATTTACTTACGCGAAGTATAACGAAATAACTAGAATACAATCCAAGGAATATTTATTACTGCTGAATTCGGAATTGTATATTTACTTCATCTTGCACAAACGACTGTAAGTATCACGGTTGTCAATTTAATAAAAAATTTATAACGTGTGCACTAGACGTCGGTTCATATTCAAGTCGGTAATTCTGCATGTTTTTCACATGAAATTGACAATAAAGCCGCTTTATAAAATAGCAAAATGTAAACGTTCTAATTGATATTTCATTACAATTTTTGCTTAAGATAGTTGAAATTCTAAAATAAGGTTATGATAAAATTCTCGAATAGAACTATCATCATTTACCTTGCACGTTTCAATGTTGAATTACAAATATATTTTATACTATGTGTCAATATGCATAATGCACGTGTTTTTAGTTTTATTTTATAATTTTTATTTCTTCACTGATATATGAAATCCAGATCGATTTCTTTCTTCGTCTTCTAGGTTATGACTGTGTGAAATTTAAATATTTCTCTTATTCGAATTGTTTGAAACGTTGATCTTGTGTCTGCAAATATTAAACCAATAATTAGAACTAATAATAAAGATAACTTGCATATGTTCCATCTTATTTCGTATTTACATATCATACTACAACATATTACTTTATTTATTACTTTATATCACATGTATTATAAAATTTCAATAAGTCAACAAATTTTCTAGTTTCAACTGTGTAATATATTCCTTGTATTTAAATTTATTTACTGTTTATGGAAGTTATGAATTTAATATATATATACATATATATATATTTTTTTTTCATTTTATTCAATTATAGTCCATAAAATTATTAATTACTTAAATAGAAATAATAATAAAATATTGTTAAAGATAAATTTTTATTGCAGTGTTGTTACATTCTATAAACAATTTTCCTTCTTTGTCTTTTTTCCTATAATTTTTAATATGTAATTATATCTATTTAATTTTATATATACAAATTCTTAAGTATAAACTTTATACTCATTTATTCTGTGAATTATTAAAATATCTTAATTAAAATTGATTCTGTATGACAAAGTAAAAGATAATTTTATGGATAAACTTTATCTTGTTATTAATATACTACTTTAATTATTTATGTTTTCAAATGTAGAGTATATTAAATTTGTGTAAACAATAAGTATATATAATTGCTTTATGTTAACAAAGATATATAAAATTCTAGAAAATGTTACAAAAATGACATGAAAGTGAAATCAATCATATAATTAAGTCTTATTAGTTATTCTTATTGAAATATAATGAATTCATTGCATTTTAATAATATAGAAATTTTGTAGTGTTTTCTTCTTTTATTAGTAAACAGATTATAGAGTTTACCAATGTCACATTTTTAATAATGTATTATTTACATCTTCAATAAGCTATTGCTATTTATATGAGAATACGTATTACATATTTAGTAATGGAACGTATCTCATAATATGAAATAAAGTAAAGGTAAATACATTATTAAATTTCTTAAACATTGCATTAACAAAATAAATTGTTATTTATTACTTACATAATTTTGTCCTTATTAAAGTTTTGGTATTTAGATAATTTTTAAATCATGAAAATTCTCTTTAAAACTTTGCATGTTATTATAATTTAGAAAAATACTTTTCTTTATAAAAATTACCAGAATATCATTATTATTATTATTATTCAAAAGTTTTTGTCAAAAAATGTAAATCTTTGAAGCACATGTTGTACAACAATTTTCAAATATTTTAATTATGCATAAAATATAACAAAAATTTATGTTTCAATATAATTTTCAATTGTAATGAGATTTAGGGTTAATCTTATGCAATATTTAAACAATTGTCTATAGGAGACTACTTAAGAAGTTCAACCTTTTACTTTGTGTCCATTTATAAATAAAATAAGCTATTTTTATTATGCTTTTTACATTTCCTAATATTACATTTCGTGGTTTAATAAGACCTTATTTTAATTTCTCAGATAAATTTATTTTAAACACTTACAATAATATACATGAAATGACATGAAAAATTTTATACAATAACTATAAAATATTAATTGGTTTATAGAAATATTATTGCCATTTGGTTTAGAAATAAATTATATTTTTGCAAATATGTGATTTTCATATGATATAATTATTTTTTCATTTTAGATTTGTATAAAGATTTAATTAATTAAATATCTACCTCAAGAAACACAGAGTTACAAAACTATTAAATTATATTAATTTAATGTATTTTACTAGCTCAATTCATTTTAGTTTTTAAGATTTCTTTGTATATTTTTGTCTTCCTTTTTTCTATAAGACAAAATAGATTTTAATTTATGTAAACACATATTAGAAAAACACAAGTAATCTTAAATTACTTTTAATAGGTTTTATTGTGCAGATACTAATTCATCGTTCTACAGATATGATATTGATGGACTGGTGTAATTCGGTGTAGTAGTGATATTGATCGATTTGATCTGCATTGATTGACAAAAGATCATATTTGCAAGCATTTAAGTCTTGAATACTATGGCACAGTATTATAATTTTGTGACCAATGCCAGTGGTACATTAACACTTGAAGAAGTACAGAGAATTTGCTCTGTAGAGGGACAAAGTGTACAATTAGTTGTTGAAGACATAAATAATGGTGGTAATGGTTCTCAGCAATTTTTGACTTATACCACTGCACCACAAAACAGCGGGCAAGCAATATTTTCACAGCAAATTAATTTAGGGAGTCAAATTTCTACAACGCAATTGGATCAAGGGTAATTTGTGCGCATGCATTTTAATTATCCAAATATTGAAGTAGAACTGTGGTATCTTACTTTCAGTTTTGTATATATATATATATATTTATACTTATATACATACATATATGCATTTGTGTGTGTGTATGTGTGTATATGTATATGTATATACATACATATGTGTAATATATACATACATTGATATACACATAGGAATATGAAAAATATTAGATACTTGAGGAAAGACAAAGGGGTATTGGTATGTGGTGCTGATTATAAAAAGTAAATATCAATTATTCAGCATGTTATAGAGTATAAAAAATATTTTTTTATATGTTTTTTGCATTGTGAAAATATATTTTACAGTATGTAATATGATTGCAATGATATAACACTTTAAATATTTTTATTGTACACTATTTTGTAAACAGATATAATTTCATGTATATAATGTGTTTAGAATAAAGTTAAATTCTGGCAGTTTATTAGTTTATAATCATAACAGACAATTATGTCTATCTCTACATATTATATAGAAACATAATACATTAATAAAAACTTCTTAAGGTAGTCTTCTAATCACATGTGTAGAAACATTATATATTTAAAGAGCCAAAAATCTGCTTTTACTAATAAAATTATTAAGAATAATAGTGCTTTATTTATTTGTTACACTGAAAAATAGATTTGTAATATATTACTTCAATATATTGTACACGTGTGCCTCAAAGAAGTCTTTTATAATTAACAAGTTACCTAATTAATTAAATCATGAAACATTGTATTTGAATAATTTAACTCATTATAGCAAACATGTGAACATGTGAAATCTGGGCATATCGTGTGAGTTCCATTATTCATTTTATAAAGTAAGTTAAAAGAAGCAAATGTAAGTGTAACTATTTCATTCATTCATTAAATGAGTATTGAATGCATTAATAATTCACTAAAGTTATATAATGTCATTCAATTGTAATTCTATAACATAATAGGAATATATTGTTATGAAAGAAATGGACCACTTTTAAATGTGAAGTATAACATACACTAATAAATCAGACATTTGAAAGTAACTAGACATAAATAAAGAATGTATGTAATACAATATAATAACATGCTTTTGAATTTATTTTATTAAATAGTAATGTATATTTATTTTTTACGTGTACATAAAATATATTAATTCTTTTATGTTTTTAGATTTATTTTCATTAAATTGTTTTAACAATTTATACATACCCATGAATTTTTTCAGTTTTATCACTAGTTGTTCATACAATAATACGTCCAAACTTTACATTATATATCTTAAAAAATTTGTATGTAACAAGTTATAATGCAAGTATATTAAAAAGCATATTTTATTTATATAAATTCATGTAAAATTATTTATATTCAAATTTCGCAAACATTAACAAGTGAAAAATTTTGTATATAAAATGAAAAAGTCAGTTATATTTTATGGAATGGAATTAGAAATATACCAATGCACCCTTTTTTCCTCATGCCTCTCATTTATAAATATAATATACTCCATAAACTAATTTAACTGTTACATATGTAATTGATTTGTTATAGTTTTCATAATTCAGGATTTCATAAAACTACTATTACGTTATTAATAAAGCATATTTTTAATTAATATTTATTTATGTTATACAACAGAAGTTCTAAAAACAATACATTTAGTTAATGTAGAAATGTATATTAATGAATTATTCAGAAAGTTGTTTGCACTCCTTTGTTGGAATATTTCTTATTTATTGTTTTTTTATATTTTAACTTATTGACATTATATATTTTTACTTTCAGACAAAACGTTTTTATAATCAAAACAAATACAAATGAATTAGCTTCATCTCAAAGTGTATTGAAAACTACAACGGTGAATGATAATACTTTAGGTGGGAACTTTCT
This sequence comes from Eufriesea mexicana, assembly GCF_001483705.2. Lineage (NCBI taxonomy): Eukaryota > Metazoa > Arthropoda > Insecta > Hymenoptera > Apidae > Eufriesea > Eufriesea mexicana. Next base: position 197,758 of record NW_016907981.1, read on the forward strand.
AAACATTGTGGATAATAAAGGTAAATTTGATAAAATGTTATAATCTTTGTAGTATATTAAATTAAATATAAAGGAATTCTACTGTGCAAAACATTAACTTTTTTATTGTAATCAAGGAGTAAAGTAATTGATAAGAACATTATTCTTTTTATTTAGGTTCTAAAACATTTATAGGTTGTAATAATGATGGACAACAACTACAATGGATAAAAATGCAAGAAAATAGTATTAGTCTAAATGCAGTTTCAAAACAAGGTGCATTGATATCAGAGAAAACACAAACTGTCAATTTAAATGAAAATCAAAATAATACTTCTTCACAAGTAAATATAAATAATTAATTCTATTTCGTAAATTATTAAATCGAATAACATTTATATATATTTTTAGAATCTTTTACATGGACCTTGTGAATTATTGTCACCAAATATTGAACCTGTAAAAAGAAAACCACTTAGATCCTATCAAAATAGAAGTCGAGTTCCAACAGGTAGTGTACAAATAGAAACATCATCCATTGATAGGGTGAATGTAACAAATAACATTGGAACTCAAATACCAAACGTTAATGCGTCTAATATTAGAGCAACAACACCTTCATTTTGTAATAAAGCAATTAGTCCCATTGGACAGAATGTGACACAAATTTCTCCACAAATACATACTCCTTTGAACACTGTTCACGTTAGACCTCAAGCTCCTGTCTTGCAAAAAAATTCTTTAAAAGTGCAACAGCCTAAAATGGAACAAACAAGATTAAAACAAATGCAAAATCAAAGACAAGTGCAAACTGATCAAAGATTGCAAGGAAATAATAAGCAACGATTATCAAATATTACACCACAATTAATGCAAAGTTCATTACATGCTACACGACAACAAACTGCAAATTCAATACAGCAAAAGCAAATGTCATCATCATCACAATTACAATTTCAAAAACAAATTACAACACAAAAATCTCAATACGAACAATCACCACTTTCAACTCCATCTCAAAATGTACGCAATGCTATGGATGTTGAATCTCCGGAATCTCCACCACTCTGTGAAAGAGGTCCAACAAATCAGCAAAGCTTTTCATCACAAACTGATTCAGAAAATAGTGCAGCTGAAAGTGTTGCTTTCCTTGAAAAAGTTATTCATAATCCAACAAATACTAAAGTTCAACATCAAATACAAGGAAATACTGCAAAAATGTTAGTTATGCTTTCTAATGGTGAACAGAGATTAATTACATTTGATATACCCAATGATGATTGTACAGTTCAAGATTTACTAGAACAGGTATTTCAATACTTATAAGAAATTGTATGACAATTATTAGTTAACTCGATTAAAAATGATTTTGTATTTTTAGGCAAATATCGTATTTTGTGGAAAAACAAGTGTATCTTTAGTTTCTGATCCTACTCTGGGTATAAATTATATTGTAGAAGCTGGACCTGGTGCAGTTGCATCACATGACATGAGTGAAAACGATGGCCCTCAGGATAATGCAAATAGTAATTTAGATAATTCTCATAGGTGAATTTTTAAATATGTTTTTATTTAAAATTTACATGTAATCATAAAATATACTTAAATGTATCATTGAACATTACAGTTCACCGGATGAGAATAGTAATCCTGTGCAACAAAATGAAGTAAGTTATAATTTATTTATTTCTGTATTGATTTGTGATAATCTGTGATAATGTAAGAAACATTTATTTATTCAATTATTTACATTCTTTTTTTGATTTGGAATAATAAGAATTTAAAATTTCAATAATTTATGTTGTAAACATGTATATATGTATATATGTATATATATATATATAATGAATTAGAATTATGCTGCAATCGTAAAAAGTTGAACTCTGTTTTGTATTTAATGTATTTTTATATTTTGTATTTATTATCTTTAATGTTTTACAGGAACCTATATATATTGAGGGGATGTTGGCTGTTTGTTCTCATTGTGGCATTAGTTCTATTGATTTTAATCGGTGTTTAAGATGTAAAAGAAAATTACCAAAAGACGTAAAATCCATACCAATGACAATGGGTATGCAAGAAAAAAAAGAAACAATGCTATCTGTTGATGTAAGTATTATGTAATTATACAAAAGTTTAAAAAATTTTAAATAAAATATGTTAAAAATTGGTAGTGTCAGCATTGCAGTATAATATATTTAATCTAAAGAAAATTTTAATATATATCATATAAATGATTTTATAATATATATTTTTATGTTTATATCATTATATTAATCTTTTTCAGACATTTTACAAGAAAAACAACGAACGCAATTCGTCAGCAAAATTAGAAAAATTAGAGCGAGATGGGTCTGTGTATAAACGAGGAAGGGGAAGAGGAAGGGGTATGTCAAGAGCAAGGCCTATACATAAGGAGCCAGGTAGAAAAAAACAATTTTTTAATTTTATGTAAAATTGTAATATTATCTTGTGTAAGTTTATATACTAGATATACAGGGTAGAAAATCTAAAACGGTATACCTGAATATCTTTGTTATATTTGAATACAGCAGAAAGTAAAAGTAATGAAACAGCTCAATTTTCAAAAGGGAAATATGATAGTGGAAGGATTATTTTTCTCAAGGTCATCAATATTTTCTTAAATGGAACCATATGTTTTGTTTAATGCTTGAACTAAAGAGAAATTAAAGACAAAACCAATGGTATGTATTTACATTCTGTTCGCCTAACACATTGCGAGATATTTGATGTGAAAGATACATAAAAATAGATGTTTGGGAAATGTTTGTTTGGTTGTTCCCTTAACTTGGCTCCTTCATATATATATGACACATTATTCGAATATTTCGAAAATAATTAATAAAAAAAATTATATTACATGATTATAAAAAAATTCATGTACAAGATCATGATGTAACATTATTTAATTACTTTTAAAAACCTATTAAATAATTAACGTAATGTTGGGATAATAACTTTAAAATTAATAATAATGTAATTTATATTAAATATTTTTATATGTCATTTTCTTTTCTTTTTTTTCTTTTTTTGCAATATAGATAGTTTTTTACAGATATTATCTTCACAGTATTCAAAGAGATAATCTGAATGCCTAAAAATTGAATAACGTGCATTATATTTCCGAATTCGTTCTTTTTTTAAATCATTTGAATTTCCTTGCTTGCACCTTCACATTTTTTTAAGCTCTAAATTTGTTTTACGTCTTTTGTATCATATATTTCGCTATGTGTCTAAATATATAAATTATTAATTTTGTATCTTTTAATTAACAATTAAAAATATAAAAAAAAAAAACATCGGACAAGTGACCTTGAGAAAAATAATGTTTATATTATCGTATTTTTTGTTTTAAATCGAATAAGTTTCATTACAATAATTATTTAAAATGTTCAATGGAGATTTTCAAGTGAATTGATTTAAATGTTTTGTGGCATATATCGATACTTCAGACATGATATTTCTTATTCAGAATGTTTGACAATATCGTCGGATGAGGAAGAAGAAGGCAAAAATAAACGATCTGAAGGCTCTAATAATAATGTATTTTCAAATGACGGAGGTAATGATTTTACCGAAGAAATGGAGACGATTCTTGAGAAAGAACCAATAATCACAAATAATTCTGTTTCTAACACAAGTTCTGATTATACTATGGAAAGTGAAGATATAAAAGGTACCCTTTAGGATATATTCTTTATTTTATGAATACATATATTATAATTTCTTTAGAATATGTTATTCCAATTTATAAATATTTACTTGTAGTATAACGCGTGGCAAATATTAATTAATTATATATAAAATAGAAGGAAATGAACATAAATATTTTTCAGATAATGCTGTTCAATCTCCACATACTTCTTTATTGTGTCGAACAGTAAGGATAGGTTCTTATAAATATATTCCTCGGGAGAGAGTAGTAATCTCGCAAAACGGAGTAAGATTTGGTGTTCCTTTATTGGAAGATGGTAATTACTGTAGCAATTATTATATTTATAATAATAAACGATAATATATGTTAATGTAATTATCTTGATGAATATTTACTATATATGAACATTTGCATTTGTTACAGATAAAACCTTTGTAACATTAGAAGTTAAGATTCAAGATATAGTAAAAGTACTAATTCATTTTGGTAAAGCAATGCCAGTACTATTCTTTTATACCTCTACTAATACTGGAGCTATGATTCGTGAATTATTAGGAATGCAGGACCCAAAAGGACCATATTATGATCCTGCTGGGAAAGGTATTAATTTTAAAATATTTTGTAGTTCACATCATAAATGAAATAAAAAAATGATTTTTTTCTGTGTAGATCATACGCATAAACGAATAACTTTACTGCCAGAGAAATTATCAGAAGAATCAAAAGTTGTGCTAAAAACTGTGTTTGCACGAAGACGTTTATTAGAAGAATTGAGCTCGAAGGAAGCAAATGATATTCTTGTTCGAGCATCGCCGAAAGATGTATGTAATGTATATTGATAATAAGTGTTAGAAGTTATTATTTCAAATATTTTAAATGTGATTTATCCTTTCTTTTTGCAGAGTGTACAAAATCAAAGTTTATCGAAGAGAGAAGTCCAAACAGGCACAACAACTAATTCAAATGCCAATGGCGGCATACAAACGTAATTATAAAATTTGAAATTTCATATTTATACTATAAATTTGTATAATGTAAAAATTTATTATTTACAGAATAACCGTGTATCCACCACCACCTGCAAAAGGTGGTATAGCTATTAATACTGAAGATTATTTATGTCTTGGAGAAGATCAGTTTTTGAACGATGTAATTATAGACTTTTATCTGAAATATCTAACATTGGAAGTCTTGTCTGAATCTGACCAACATAGAACACATGTGTTTAGTTCGTATTTCTATAAGCGATTGACAAGCCCACATGCTCAAGCAGTCGAAAGTAATGTACCTCTGTCACCTGCTGCCAAGAGACACGCGAGAGTACAAAAGTGGACAAAAAATGTCAATATATTTGAGAAAGATTTTATTATAATTCCCATAAATGAGCAGTAAGTGCTTATTTAATGTTTGACCCTCATTTTTTCTTTGAATTTGATATAAAATATTTTCAATTAATATTTATTATGTATAAAATTATTTTAGTGCTCATTGGTTTTTGGCTATTATTTGTTTTCCTGGATTGGTCGGGAAAGTTTTTACACAGAGTAAACGGTCTGATGAAAATGACGTTCGAAAGACTGTACAAAGAAGTAAAAAATTAAAAGAAGTAAAACTTCAAGCTGTTACAATTGGAAGTACGACTCTTAAGCCAGTGACAACTACTGTAACTATAGATCAAGGTGATGATGGTTCAGAAAGAGATGAAGCTGAAGGTGATGATGAAGAAATGGAAATGGATAGCGAAGACGACGTAAGTTTGTTCTAAACTAATATTTTACATTCAGAATGCGATTTATGAAAATATAGGAGTATGCATTATTGATATTTTTTAACGTAGGATGAAACAGAAACTACAGAAAACAAAAGTCTGTCGCCAAAAACGGAACAAAATGTGCCACAGGAGAAAGATACTGTCAAAATGTATGTGTTTGTACATAAAGTAATACATAAAAAGTGATACTAAATGAACTATTATGTCCCATATATAATACTTGATTTGTTTATATTTTCATTTTATTTATTATAGACCTTGCATTTTAATATTTGATTCCCTTGCGGGAGCAAGTAGAGCACGTGTAGTAGCTACATTAAGAGATTACTTAAGTTGTGAGTATGTAGCAAAAATGGGAAGTGAAAAAGTATTTTCGAAAGATACTATTAAAGGAGCATCATTGAAAGTTCCTCAGCAATCAAATTTCACTGATTGCGGATTGTACGTATTACAATATGTAGAAAGCTTCTTTAAAGTAAGTTCACTCTTAAGTTTATATCCATATATGTATAATAATAATGATACAAGTGGTAAAATTACTACATAAGATGACGAAGTTAAAAATTTTATAATGATAAATTTTTATTTCAGAATCCCATTAAAGATTATACTTTGCCAATAAAGACATTGAAAAACTGGTTTGAAGAAATAGTAGTAACTAGGAAAAGGGAAGAATTATCAAAGCTGTTGATTAAGTTAATGGATGCAACCAAAGGAGATAAAATCATAACAATACCTACTGTAAACTTTCCTACACAAGATGGTAAATTAAAAGCTAAGGCTGAAAATCATGTTGACATAAAATCTATGAAAACAGATGTAGAAGATAAGAAAAAGCCTACATTAGATGGGGAGAATCGTATTAGTAATAATATGCCAAATCAAACAGAAAGTACTGAACCAACTACTGACATAATTAATAGAACTACATACCAGATCATTCCGTACTCTCCATGTACAAGTTCTAGCTCGTCTGAAAGCAATTCAACAGAGATGTTAACTGAACCTAAAACTCTTCATCCGAGGTAAATTAAAAATTTTCTCATTTCATAAAATTAACAAACATTATTAGGTTGAAAAGTGTATGCTTTTGGAAATTTACTACTGGAACTATCAATCTATAATGAGTAACTAAATACATCATATACAAATTATAATAATCGGAGTAGTATAACGAAGATAAATAGTTACGTATAATTACGTTAGTATCTTAAATAGGTGCCACCTTTAATCTTATCAAAAGCAGCTATATCTTTTCAAAAATTTTAGAAATAAAATGTCTGGAACAAATTATTTTGATTATTTTGGTCGATCTAGTGCAAAGTAAGAAAATATTACTTAAGTCGTTAAACAATTTGACTTCGTTTTCAACTTGATTGCAGTTATTCGATATTAATTTGTTGATCACTTTCTAAATTCTTTTTGTCTTCTTAATTGATAAATGAACTATCAATAAGTTACTTCTGTGAATAGGTACCAACTTCTAAAAGCCACAATGTTAACTCCAATAATATCGTTATTTTATTTCCACAACTCATAGGAAACATAAAAATGGATAATTGCATTAAAATAAGCTTCTTAGTTTCTAATATTAATTAACAAAAATCAATATTTAAATTTATATTTCGATAACGAAGTCACATGAAACTATAGTCTATAAACATTTTTTTTCTCAAAACAACGTCCTATGTTAAATAAGTTATGAAAAATCTTGCTTATATAAAATAAGAGATTATACTTCTGAGGAACAACTATTTTCAATTAATTTTTATTTTAGATCTTCAAGCGAAACGATGTCCTACTTAAAATCGAAACGGATTTCCAGGTTAATCTTAAAAGCAGAGAATCAAGATGACTCTCAAATGGCCAAAAAGCACAAAGGAGAGTCTTTTGATTCTTGTAAATAAATGTTACTTTTTTTTTATAATGATAAAGTTAGCCCACATTCATAAACAGACATGGAATCATTTACCTATGTAATAAATGTAGTTAATACTTCATAAAATGAATAAAAACATCCAATCATAACTGTATACGTTGAAATTTTTATTTGTTTTTATTATCACAATTGTAACCATTATCACAAACAAAAGTTTCTGATAAAAAATTCATTCATTTGCATTTTTAGGTATATTTTCGTAACCATAACGTGCTTATGGTTCATTAGGTTATAGTAGTGTAGCACTCAACTGGTTTGTTGAGTGTTTATTACGTATTTCCTTCCGGGTACCGTTTCATTCGATTATAGTGCAAGTCAACGAACTGTTAAGAGTGGTACTGTGCCGTGTTTGACCTATTATATATATAGTATTCTACCTTCTTTATAAACAGATGAATTTTGTAGAATTAGAAACTGCAGAAGTTATTATCGACCGGATCATATTACTTTTTAAAGATTAAATTATAAGAATGAAATAATTATTGCAAGTATAAATCAAATACCATATGATATAAAGAAATAAGCTGAACAATGAAATGTTTTTGATTAATGATAAAATAATGATTAAATAATACTTATGGTGTATTGTTATTCATATTTATAAAGAATCATTAAATACTTTATATTCCATAACAAGTTTATATTAAAATTTACTCGATATTTAGCATGATGCAGATGTTCAAGTACGTAATTTGGGAGAGTAGCTATTTAAAGCTACACGACATATTCAGACAGATATATTCAATTACACTCGGTAGTTTTAAATAACAGTTAAGTAAAATCTTGCTGTGTGTGGAAGAAAGAAAAGGTTCGAAAAACAGATTTTTCAAGTGGTATGTGCATTACGTGTTCTGTTACAGTGGTCTGATTATTAGCAATTAGAATGAATAAACAATCTTTAGGAAAAGAGAATACAATAAATTAATATTAACTTTTTTTTCACACGTAGATCAGGATGTACTAAGTAGTCGTGTTATGATTTTTCGTCAAATATAACATACATTTATTCATGATTTCGTTACTTTTTTAGTTTACATTTTGTAGTACCATTGAATTTACATACGTTCGATCAACACCATGGCTGCAACAATTATAGCCATTGCTGTGTCTACACTATACATTATATTTACGAGTCTCATAGCTTATTGGATGAGAAGATATACCAACTATTATATACGGGATCCGTTTGTAAGGTCCCTATTTTTAGAAGGCATTGCAACCGGCGAACTTTGCGGAGTATGTTTCGAATTGATAATAAGTAAGTTTATTGGATACAATAAAATTGATCAATTACAAATAAAATCGCGTCGACGTTATTAATAAGAGATTGATACGAGCGATTTTTGTTGGATTAATTTAACAAATTGTATAAAATTCAAAACAAAATTTACATCACATTTTCTTTTAAATGTAGCTGCTACATTTAAGGTCTTTTTATTAACCGTTATTTATAATTATGATAATATTGTCACTGTCTGATTGTGAGAAAATTATATTTTTCCAATATAATTGTTTCATACCCATTATTTTAATCGTAATCTTAGTTGCGGACAACTGGGGTGTTTCTATGTATGGCGTATATTTATTTATATTGACGATATGGTGGTCCCTGAATTGGGAAGACGCTACTGCGTGCCCCTACACGCACATCGAAGACGTTGTTAACGGAACGAAGTCGGTGCGTGATGCTTTCCTTTTGATTTGGGCCGAACTAGTCGGCGGTCTTGCCGTGTTTAGATATGTTCAATTACTTTGGGCACTCGAAATCGTTTCGACGCACAAAAACAGAGCATTCGAGGATTGTACTACCGATTTACAAGTAAGTACATACAATGATGAATTACAAACTTTTCTTGTTTAAATAATTTCAAATAAGATAATTCTCTGGATTAGATAACATAAGAAAAAGATCTTTTTGCAATAAAAGATTAGAAAAGATTAGATTATAGGCTAATATAGTACTTCGATGTGTAAAAAAGTACGAGATTAAAAAAAAAATCACAGTTTCCATAAATTACTGCAAATATTCTTTATGCGAGTGTTTTTATTATCTTTAAGGTACCCGTAATATTTGGAGCATTTATCGAATGCGTGGCGACTTGTATATATAGGGTGGTTTCGCGTGGTTTGAGCGAGATAAATTCGAAGATCGGCATTATTATTGATTCTTTCATTGGAACAACTTTGGTTATCGCAGGTTTGCTCAATTTATTTTATGAGTTATATTATTAAACATTCTATTCCTTTTTTCCCATTCTTTCAGACGTATTCCTTCGTCTACCTTTTAATTTTTTGTTTAAATATTGAGGTTATATGCCGTATATAAAATTGATGTTGAAATGTCTATTATAAGTATCTAATAAATTTAATTTAACATCACAAAAAATAAAGGAAAGAAAAGGAAAATGGAAAGAAAAAAGGGAAGACGTTTGATAATCGAAAATTATTTAACGAACACAGCGATGAACGCAACAGCGTTTTATAATCCTTTGAGTCATTAAACTCTCATTTTTTATTACTGATAAAAAGTAAGAACGTAAATTCATGGCTTTTGGCTCCTTCGAAAACTATTAAAAACTTGCAAGAAATGTTTAAATAACATCCAATTCCTTCCACGTTTCGTTATATTCTCTCATAAATTTTTCTTTTGTTTCTCAGCTTTTCTATCGTGTTGCATGAAAAGTTCTTTACGACCTCAGCTGACTGCAATTCTTTTACCTTAATAGATCTTCGGTCTTAAACAAAAAAGTTTCAAACTTTCCACGAACTAAAAATTTCTTCGAGTCGTAAATATTAGATACTCTTTTGCATCGTGTAATAGCCATAAATTCGATTCTTACGTTTTCCTATGCAAATATAACCTCACGTTGATATTCGGCCTATATTTACGTTAATTTCAGCATTCAATTATTCCGGGGGCTACTTCAATCCCGCACTGGCGACCTCCTTGAAATACGGATGTTTGGGAACTTCTTTCATGGAGCACGTAATAGTCTACTGGATTGGTGCGTGCGCCGGTTCTATCGCTTCGTTACGTGTTTATAGGCTGCCGTTTGTTCAGCAGTATGTTGAACAGTATAAAGAGAAAACGTCTTAAGTCACTGACAAAGAGACACCGGGTCGTTGCTCGAGTTTGTTAGTTTTGTTTTTGCACGTTTCCGATCTTTGTTTGATTTAACTTCGTGTTTTCTGTCAGCCATGCCACTCTACAAAGTAGTATGTAAGTTTATAACACGATTGAACCTCTCAATTGTTACAAAAATCGCGTTTGCGCACAAACATTTTACCTTTTAGACAGTCGCTCGGTTAGTATATACGTTTGTAAGACAGAAACGTTGTGACATATTATAGGGTGATGATTGTGATACAATGATATGAGCTCAAATTAGTGTACAGTTATTTATTGCGGACGATATATATTTACATATACACACACATACGTATGTGTGGGTGCGTGTATATATAATGTATATAATTGTACAAAGAAATAAAAGTTTTCTGTGTAATTTTAGAATATTGTACTCTCAAGTGATTCAAGGCGCTGATATTGGTTTAAATTCTTATTTATTGAAACGTGATCTCACAAAAGTTTACCATAGTAACGTAGTACTTTAAAGGTGAATATTCACTAAAAATATGGAAAGTAAATATTAAGAATTTTACACTTTTCACTAACTTCGAGAAATATTATATGTTACAGAATAATGTAAATCATCTCGATATTTAATGGTGATGTTTAAACTTTATAAAAGAGTACCAAACGGATTACACACTTACGTATAAAGTACTATAAAAATAATTAAAAATACGATCGTATGAAACAGTATTTGAAAAGGACAAGGAAACTATCGAGTAGAATATGAAAACAATAATGAGGTATACCAAGGATACATAAGTAAAGTACATATTTTGAAGTAAAAAATCTCGGTTTCGTAATTTACACAAAGAATTCTGTTTTGGAAGACATGTCCAAATGAATTGCTTCGTTCTTGTACATTTCAATAGTCTGTAACAGAAATATACATTTTCTTTTCTCTCGAGTAAAGAACTTGTAATTATTGTATAACATTGTATAATATTAATTATTGCGAAAGCTAATGTAAAAGAAAAATCTACGACCTAAAAAAAGCTAAAGGAATTGTATTTGAAAGTAAAATTATGAAATTTTACCGCGTCGATATTTCCATCCAGCTCTGCAACTTGCTTCTCGTGAGAAGTTTTCAGCTTTTCCTTTTCACGTCCTTGTTTGATTTGCACGGTTTTCCTTTCTTGCATGAATTTTTTCGTGTTCTGTTCCTTCTTCTCGCGCAGTCTACGATCCTTGTCTCCTTTTGTCTTTAATGCTTTGTCGTTCATTACTTCTTTCGCCGTTTCCACGGATACTTTGGCCTGATTCGCGTTCATGTCTTTCATATCTCTGAAATCCGGTAGGAAGAGCGAATTCTTTATAAATTTACCTCTTTCACAAAGAAGAATATAATATCCCAAATTAATTAATACCGCGCTAAATATTACTTGCAATTAATTTCACGGTAAAATCTGAATACTTTATTTTTCTCTATCGAAATTACAAAATGGTGGAAGTTTGCTGAACTTTCACGCGAGTACTTCCATCTTTAGATTCTTCTGTCGGTAACTCCGATAATTAAACAAAAGAAAAATCATTTCCCAAAAACACCGAGGAAAATATAAGAATTTACTTTTAAAACTAGCAAACTAGATTTTCAATTTTTCAAACAGTTTGATATAGGGTACTTTTGTAAAAATTAATATTATCTTTTATGGAAGTAGAAATGTAGTTTTACAAGTCCTGACCCAATAATGATAGCAAAACCGAGAAGGAGGTAATTCTAGGTGAAAAAACAAATCGAAAATAAAGAATAAAATTTTTTCCTTGGAAGCTTCGTTGTCCGGAAAATCGATTTTGAATATCCATAGAGTGCGCTGGTATACTGATGGCCCCCCATCTAACAACTTAAGTGCACGCGTACTCGGTGAACATTCAAAGTCGATTTTCTCGATAACGAAGCTTCGAATGAAAAAATTTTATTCTTTATTTTCGATTTGTTTTTTCATGTTGATACATGATGCAATAAAATCAGCGTACTTGTCGTGTTTCGCTTGTAACTGTTTAACCTGCGAGGCCTGGACAATTTCGATTAATTTCTTGAACTCCTCCCGACCTGCTTCCGTGTGAGTCTTCAACATCTCCCATTCTTCTTTCCTCTGTCGTTCCACCATGGAGGACCACTGGGTGGTTTGCTCGCTTATAACCTTTTTCACGTTCGCGTCCTGGACCAGCGCACTTTTGCTGTAAACGCGAGATTCATCATTGTCAGCTGGGATTAGCTGCGCAATAACGACGTTAATCGCGATAATTCGGTAATTTCTGGTTAAAGGGAAACAACGTCTTAACGTTTCGAAGATTACGTACTCCTTTCCCTTCACTAATTTATCAATGGCGGCGCAATGATTCTTCTGCATTGTCTGCCGTTCTTTCAGATGCTTCTTCTTCATCGTGTCGTACTCCTTCTGCTGCTTCTTGCCAAGCTTGAACGCTTTTTCCTTTCGCAGAGTCTCTATCGTAATTGGTTCTGGCTTGTATTCCTCTGAAAATTGTGTAATTGAAGAATTATTCTTGGTTTTTATTCCTTTTAAAAATTGCACGCTGGAGTGGAAAATTATTTTTGCTTTTCGTTCCTCTTCAAAATTTTGTGAAAAATTATTTGCGTTTGTATTTCTATGAAAATTGTATACCTAAGTGGAATATTATGTTGAGTCCTTATTTCTATGAAAATTGTATACCTAAGTGGAATATTATTTTGAGTCTTTATTTCTATGAAAATTGTATACCTGAAATAATTTTTGCTTTTTGTTCTTCTTAAAAATTTAATGAAAAATTATTTGGCTTTGTATTTATATGAAAATTGTATACCTAAGTGGAATATTATTTTGAGTCTTTATTTCTATGGAAATTGTATACCTGAAATTATTTTTGCTTTTCGTTCCTCTTAAAAATTTAGTGAAAAATTATTTGCGTATGTATTTCTATGAAGATTGTATACCTGAAATTATTTTTGCTTTTCGTTCCTCTTAAAAATTTAATGAAAAATTATTTGGGTTTGTATTTCTATGAAGATTGTATACCTAAGTGGAATATTATTTTGAGTATTTATTTATATGAAAATTGTATACCTGAAATTATTTTTGTTTTTTTACCCCTCTTAGAGATTATATAATCGAATGAGGAACTATTTTCGATTTCATTCTTATTCCTCTGAAAATAATTTTAGAATTGCAGTATAAGTTTATAACGTGTTCTTAATGTGTCTAATTACCTCGACTAGTATCTCTTGAATGGGCCCAGAAATTAGTCAAAATTTATTTACGCTATTACACCCCCACGATTATTTTTGTATCCGATGAATATTAGATTTTATGGATTCTAAATTTCGAAAGAAGATATAAGGGGCTATAAAATGTCACTAAAACGAGTTACGTTCACGGTGTGTTATTCCTGCGTTTATTAATCTCTTATTCTTGAGATTGTTTGTGTTACTGGCGTAAGTAGTTGTACACAATGGAGCTTTTTACGATTCTTTGAAATACCTTTACTATGTCATTATATTCCCGGTTGAACGGGTTAAGTTGAAAATACAATTTGACGAAGTTATGCGAAAGACACGAAATTTTTGCATAATTGTTATTTTCGCGCGATAAAATGAAAATGGCGGGATAACATTATTTTCCACCGTTTATGTTGCGCATACGAACAAAATAAAATCGTTATCGAAAATATGTTCGGAGGAAGCGGGAATAAAAGACCGGTAACGGAATGATGCGATACATTAATACGATGAGAAGCGAGAAAAATGGAGAAAAAACAGGCGAGAAATAAATTTGTGCAACGAAACGTCATAACGAAACTGGAAAATATTTTCTCTGCAACTAATATATCTTAATATTGACCAATCTAAAAGGGAAAATATTATTCCCTATGAAGTGAACCGGAGAATATGTTACTGTAAATTCAAAAGCAATTATACTCGTGATATCGATTATTCTCTCTGAGATAGTTAAACAGAAGCAATGGTCGTCTAATCTGAACCACCATAAGGGAAGAAGATTGAACCAAACGAGAAATGAATCATAATAATTAACGTTAATCCAGTGTAATTGATATAATAATATATAATAATTCAATAACTCACATTTATTGACTAAAATTGAGAAACAAAGGAATAATTCGCGAATTTTTGTATTGATAATATTCCTTATGGGAAATGTGAAAATTAAAAATAGTTTTTATTGTCTTAAGATATAGCCTCTTCAACCTATTTTTAATTTTGATACGTATATTTCAAATATGTGCAATACAGGGTGTCCCAAGGAAACGTATACACACTTAATACCTAATTCTTTCTAATTTATTTTTTCTTTTCCAGGTACAACCCATTTAAAATGATGGCTGATTTTAAAGCAGACTTCGAAGTACGTAAATATATTTTTAAGTGCTACCATAAGTGTGAAAACATACTGGAAGTAATCCATTTAAATATAAACTGTGTATATATCTTTTCAGGACACCCTACATGAAAATCACAAATTATAATAAATTATGGCATATAGAGGACACTATAAAGAATATAGAATCTAAAATATATATTATATACAAAATAAAATTGCAAAGAATACACGCAAAAATTATGAACACAAGACATCACAAAAGGAATAATAAAAATAATATATCGTAAAGAAGATATACATAAATAATCCGCAAATGGTTGCCCTGTTTCTCAACGCTTGAAATGAATTATAAACGTATTTTAATATCTCATTGCAGCAAGTTCAAGGGAAAAACAAAAATCCGTTCATCGAGCACTCGTAGACGCTATTTCCATCGATAAACAATCCCGAGACAGCCCGCGAGATGGAAAAATACGAGTGGTGGACGTAAGATCTGCAAAGCGATTAAAATCTCAATAAATCCGAGAGCCCGTGCAAACAATTTAAGTCCAGGGGCGATTAAAAAAGTTTGCCCGCAACAGTTTTTAAATAACGGCACACAGGGCCGCCATTTGTCGCTTTGATCTTTATGAATGAAATTTACTCGAGCAGCTTATACCTCTTTTAGCCTTCTCCTCTTCTTTCTTCTTAGCCTCGGCCTTCGTGTCGGTCTGCTCGATCCCTAGCCCTTTCATGGTCTCTGCTTGTTTCTCGGCTCCTTTGCTGAATGCACCCGGGTCAGACAGGGCGGCCATGAAGTCTACGAGTGGAGGAACCAGGCTCGAATCACAGTCATCCTACACTTCTATTTTTGCGCCGCCAACTTGCTCGAGGTATTACCTTCGAATCCATCGGGTACGTAAATCTTCAGCTCGATGTTGCAGAACAACATCGGCAGCGCCATAGGGAAATTCGCCTCGGTCTTCAGCGAAATGTGTCTGTACCCGGCCTGGAGTCCATCTAGAGGCAGGATCCGTTGACCCAACAGCTTTCCACTCTCTTCGTACACGCCTATGTAAAGGATCACAGTGTCAGTTTAGACTGTCATTGAGGAGATAACACGTAAGCTAGACACGAGTGTTCGTTTTTCCTGTTTTAGTGGGGTGGTTAGGTTGAGAAATTAGGGGTGAGTATTCCTCGAAGGTTTATTCGATAATTTAATAATGTGGTATCATGAGCAGGGAAGGACTCTTACAAAGGAAATAGTATTAAGAGCAGTATCGGATTGAGCTTAGGCGTTTAGGGTATCATCTGGAGTGCATGCGTACGAACGGATGACCACGTGCAAGAATTGTATAGATGAGATATTTATGACCAGGTCGAGTGCAAGCAACGAACGAAAGTCTAGGAACGTGTCCGAGTGTCCGAAGCACCTGGCCCACCAAGGGCGAGGTCGCGTGGGAAACGAGTGATCAACGAAGAGAGCTTGCGTATGAAAGAGAGAGTGTTAGACTCTAAATAAGGGTGCAAGGGTGCCGGTGAGGCAGAATGCGCGTAGTCGAGACGCAGTGAGCAGAGAATCGTGTGTTTGAGAGTTAGAGTCGAGAGGAACCTAGTGCAATATTTTAGTCAAATAATCTGTTTTGTTATTAAAAAGGAGTCGTTGTTTATTAGACGCGTAGATCTTTGTCAGCATAGGATTAATCTAGCATTAATCCTGTAATAATATCAGGCGAAGTAAATGTGGTGGTGGAAGCAATCGAAACGATTTAGGGGTGTTGGAAATTACCGAATCTGAGCACAGCCAAGTCAGGTAGTACAACTTTTCGGAAGAGGAATGGTTCTTCGTTGTAGACAGGGTTCAAACCATTTCCGGGGACCATTCGCGTTCGAAATTCCTTTTTGATCGTGTCTGCTGGCAAACCGTACATGTCTACTTCCACGTAAGTGCCGACCTTTTTGTCGGACAAAAATTGCCCTGCTATCACCTGGGGAATAAAGTGTATCAACGATTAAATCGAATAAATTTTATAATAATGCGAATTACAGGGATAGGTATGAGAAAATTGGGTTGGTTAAAATATTAATCGAACAATATTGCAAATATCAGTAAGAATTATGTTATATTTATATCAGCACTCGTTAAAATTTATTTTCATCTTCAAATCGATATTTAGATTCCATCACTCATTGGTAAAATTTATTTTTAACACTACGACATTGCTATTTGTAGGAAAATTCAATTTTTGGATTACGAGTAAGTTGGATAACAAGTAAAATAAATCACCGTTAAGAGACAGCCTAGTAACGAAATAAATTATTAATTCAAAATTTATTTTCACAGGTAGAACTCACTTGGACGGAACACTGGGCTGTGATAACACCATCCACGTCCTCAGAGAACGGATCGAAGGTCTTGTCTGACCTCCTCATGAAATCAGGTTTCAGCAAATATCCAGTGGTCGCGTTGTACTCGAATTTTCCTTGATTAAGCTGCATAGGCAGATCGGGTGTTTGGAAATTCAACGCTACCATTTGGCAACCTGCGTTCCAGAAGACCTGAACAGGTATTCGTGCATTAATTGAGATAAATTTCAGTGAATTTAAATCGAGCAACTCACCTGTGGCATGTAATTGGACGAATCAGCCCTTGTACCTTTCGGATAGATTCGACTCATTTGACGTTTGTTGTAATTAACGAATTCTACAGCATTCGTTTTCAGGTAATTCAGCGCCGCCGTCTCCGAAAACGAGGACATATTGTGGTGTATGTTCTTCTCTGCAATAACAATGGCGTTCACATTTTTCTATAATAAACGTCGGTATATTATTACCTTAATATACATCAATGTGTCATTAACCCGTCATTTTTAACTCTTTGCACTTGAAAGGCGATACACAGTCGCCAATTACTCGGATTCAAAAGATCGATGTTAATTAATATATCAAATTTAACCCTTATCGGTCGTAAGTCGCCTATCACGTGACAACAGTACTTTGTTGCTGCGGTCGCGCGTCACGTGATAAGTGTCATGGCGGAAATTTTTCGCATATTTACCGAGACCAACTACAACCTAGCGAGAATCACGTATAAAATGGGGGCAGTGTCCAATGAGGGTTAAAATTACCCAACGATGCGTGGAATGTCGAAGTAAAATAATTCTACGTCTCACTTTGCATACGATTTCTTATTTACCTTATTTATTTCGTATTTCGTATTTACCTTATTTACCGTTTTAAAAATATCGTCCACTTTATGGCAGAAAGTCTTCGAATTACTATTTCTCTGTTACGAAAAGATCGCCGAGTGCAAAGGGTTAAATCGATTTAAAATATCATTGTCCACCCAAAAGGAAATAAAAGGATTATTAAAAAAATCTAGTATCTCGTATTTCAGGTCCTGGCTTCAAGAACGTTATCCCAACGACGATTTATATTCCTCAAATTAATTATTAGTTAACTAGGTATGAATAATATTAATATTTTACATAAATTAAATATTGTAAAACTACTAGTTCCATTTATATAGAAGAAAGGTTATTTAAATTTAGTTTTATAAGGAATATATTATTATAGAAATATAAAGACACCGAAGCAAAGAAATAGAGATACAGGCGAATAGAATAGAAAATGGAAGGAATCAATAGCGAACTTATTTATACCCCGAGGGTGATGTCGAAGAGGATAGTGAACGTTAGAAGGAATATCGTACTTTATCAAAAGACCGAGGCATAATGCTCGTATGCTAGTACGAAGAGAAAGAAAGCACACTTTACATACTCTCCGCAGTTTCAAAGCTTTGAAATTTCACTGGCTGTGCATAATTAATCATCGAGGAAAGCCAAGGATGGCACGCCATCGTACTGCCGGTGTATTGAACTGGAGGAGCTTCTCCTTCAGCGCCACCTTCGCCTGGTGGAGCACCCTCGGCTGGCGCGGCCTCTGGCGGTGGTTCCTCCTAAAACGTCGTCAAGATTTCTTTCTTACGAAGTAAGTAACATGTAACGCAACTATGTAAGCTTCTAAAAAGATTGCGATATATGCGTTGTAATTATTTATCAGGTACAATGCCCGAGAAGATACACGCAATACGTGTGCACGCACTAGCAGGACGAGCATTGTCTGAAATATATTACTCCGAATAACGAGTTACAGCGTTCAAGGCATTTCACAAATGGCGGATAACTGAGAAATAAGATAGTAATAATAACATTATGCTCTAAACATACGACTCCAAAAAGGTATTGTACTATTATAAACAATATAAAACACGTTTTATCTGCTTAATAATATTGAAATTCGTATAAATAACAAGCAATAATATAGAAAGTTTGGCAAATTACAGATAAATCTGGATTATTGCGTCAGGTGTTAGAGCAACATCATAGGAACAAATAGTTTCATTATTTTTATCGATATTTAGATTTTTTTTCTAAATAAAGTTATAGCTATATAGATAGAAAATTATTGATAGAAAATTAATATTCTCAAATTCATTGCGAAGCTACACGAATGAAGCAATAATATACAAAGTATGACAAATTACAGATAAATCCGGATAAATCTGGATTGCGTCAGGTATTAGGGCATCATAGGAACAAATATTGTAGTTCCATTATTTTGATCGATATTCAGATTTTTCTTCTATATAAAGTTATACCTATATAGATAGAAAATTATTGACAGGAAAAAATCAAAAATCAGAAATAAAGCTATATAGACAGAAAATTATTGATAGAAAATTAATATTCTCAAATTCATTGCGAAGCTACACGAATAAAATAATATTACATAGCACACTCCCTGTATATTAACTCGAAATTTATTTCGAAATTACAGGGGCAATTCTCACACGATCTATTATAATTAGAATATCGAAAATACCGATGAAAATATTCGAAGAACTACAAATTATGTACCGAAATATTTATTAAAGGCATTTCAATTTCGTATCAGGCCCAACTCGCGGAATTATTCACAAATTACCACGAGTTAGGTTTATCGATATGTTAATTGCATTAATAATGAAAATCTAAATATTCGTGGGTAAAAATAGAAAAAGAAATTCTACGAAAGTGAACAAATTCGAAGGATGAACATAATCATAGAGTGAACCTTCGGCGGTTCCGGTGGTGGTCCTGCAGGCGCGCTGGCGTCCTCGACCACTTCGTCCTTCGCCTCGAATTGCCCAGAGCGGAATAACTCTAGCTCGACCTTCTCCACCTCCGGCTTCAGTCTTTTATTCTTGATTAATATCTTTCGCTTCAGCGCGCTCGGCGGCGGCAGTGGATGTCCGGGTTCAAGCTGCGCCATTTTATTTACGATTACAAAATAAACGTATTTCTCGGGGGACGTTCGTTCGTGCGATAAGCACACTTCTCATTTTTCCCATTTGATCCGTTCGCATCGGCCGAACTCGTATTTTTTACCTCGCGCTTTTTTAAATTTACAAAATCCTTCCTCCATCATTCGCCCTCCCCTTCCTCCCCGGGGAAAAATGCGAGCCTCCAGCACGAAACCCCGGTCAAACGAAATATTCCCGCCAGTCGCCATTTCTCAACGCCCACGCACCTCTAAGTAATCACTCGACTATTTTTCTTTTTATTTGGGAACTAGCGCGTTCGTTTCGAGATATTCCTGCTCGATATAAATTAGAAACGCTGTTATATTAGTTAGGTTAGTTAACGTGGAATTATTCGTTCTCGATGTGTAATTTTAATTTTGATCGATGATTAATTTTGCTAGTACTATTGGAAGAGTATGCGAGCTCTGGTTACCGATAAGGTGGCGTGAGTGACGAAATTCGAAACGAAATGGGGAAGCTTGATCTTCGCGACGGATCGACAAAGAAGGCCCACCGTTAATGAAAGATACTTAACGAAAGATTATCCGAACTTTGGGAATTTTCGATGATTTTCAATAATTACAGGGACAGCGTTGCTATGAACAAAAATCGTGTTTAAGTAGAAATGAACACTGGTAGTTTTGAATGACTGTCGCAGCACGGCTGGGTCCCACGGTACGGTTAGGTTATATTAGGTTAGGTTAGGTTTACTCAGTCCAAGGCGCTCCATTTTCGCGGTAGGGTCGCCATCGTGGGGGTTTTAGCGGGTTAAAATCCCACATAACCCCGCCTCTTCCCCTAAGGGGGTAGGGCATCTTTTGGAGATTTTCCCCACGTAAAAAGAAAAAAGAAAAGGTTAGGTTTACTCAAAACCACTCCGTCCGCAAAGGGTTAACGTGTTAAATAAGTCTGCTACTCGATGGCCGATTGTACTTTACTCCGTTGGATACAATATTCTTTCGTTCTTATCACACTGCACTCGTCTCTCACGTAAAACTCTACCCGTTTTGCTTACCGTTCCGTTCAGGCCCAAACTCGGTCGTCAAGTGAGCCACCGGTGGCCCATAAAACTTAGAAATACTGAGTTCCTGAGATCCTGTTATAACAGGAATTCCCAAACGTTAGATCCAAAGATGGCGAAGAATTTAACACCAAAAGTTAGCACCTTTTGGTCCTAGCCTAGGCTGGGCCCGAACGGAAAGTCTAGCATCGGTCCCTGGTCGGAGACCGGCGTGGCACTTAACGTGTTAAGTGTAACTGTAATTGCTAATTTATTTCTATTTGTTGCCTACCGGGTAATCTTTCAGGGGCTCCTTCAGCAGCAAGTCGCCCAATATTTCGTCGCAGTATTTGGCTAATTTGTATTGCTGTTTCAGGCAGCAGTGATTCTCGAAACTTAGAATTATAGGGTACTCCGAAGTGACGAATGCAGTGTCCCTTAGAGCGTATATGACATCTTTGAAAAGGATATCGGTGCACATAGCCTTGCCGTGAGTTATGATGGGCTCCTCGTCTTCGCCTTTTCCGTCCCAGCAATCCAGCTCCACGCATCTGATGAACGATGAACGTTACCCGCCATTTTGTCGTTTTCACCACTTCGATAACTCTATCAATTACTACGAATTTCAGTAGCTCGTATAAAACACACTGTGATTACTATCAATTGTAACAGATATATATAAAACTTGTAAGTAGCAGGTTGTAAATGAAAATGTGAATTATTGGGATTTTTTGAGAAATAATAATTTTTAATATTGAATAAAATATCTTACCATTTTTCAGATATCCTTAACAATAATTAAAATGGTAATCCTTTTGGAAGAATTTTTCATAGAAAATGAGATAATTAGTGCTGGCTTAATTACACTGTTCAACACATTTCTACTTTTTCTCTGATCCGTAACATCCATTAGGTGGTTTTTGGAGAGTTTACTTGCCTGGACACGGGTACCTAATCGAAATTAACCTATCATCCTCGGTTTTCGAGAAATATGAGTTTTTCCAAAAATGCACGATTTTTGGTGAAAATGAAATATTGAGTAAAATGTGGAAACGATAGGGGTTCATTCCAGTTTTAAAAGTTAGGTGAGAGTATCCCGGGTTTATCAATGTTCATAATTGTAATTGTTAATGTTTCTGAATAATTATAATTGGTTACCAAAATTTAAAAATAAGCCGCCAATTTTTTTAAATCACTTATAGTTTAAAACAGTTTCGATATTCGATACATAACTTTTTCATATAAA
>NW_016907982.1:0-86030 GCF_001483705.2 Eufriesea mexicana
ATCTTAGAGCCAAATTTTTCGTCCAAAAATCAGTAAAAAATCTCGCAAGCTCGAAAGCTCGCGAAACGCATACGTTCTCAAAGCGCACACTGTAAGCTCTCACATACTTAAAGCTCACACTCCTAGCTTCACCAGGAAGCTTGCAGCAGCAACAAATGTAGTTCGCAATACCGACATACTTACGTCTCACATTTTCCGTCTGTGAAACGCTGTAAAATTCGAACCACGTGACCCACACCCACGCAAAAATCACACGTGATACGTATGCACCTGAGGATTAGTTTGATTTCTCCCGCAATCGATTCGGTCGCCATCGAGAAAAGTCAGCTTTCACCAAATAATATCAGACCGCAATTTTCGAACCAAAAATCATAAAAAAATCTCGTGAGCTGAAAAGGTCGCAAAAGTAATACGTACTCGTTGATTCGTGCAAATCTTCTTATGAAACAGGAAGATTTAAGGCGAAGATATACATTTATCTACAAACGTAAACTATTTTTTCCGATTCACAAGGATTTATTTACATAAGATATTTACAGATAATTTGCAAGTTGATTTGGTGAGAATCGGCGATGTACGTAAGATGGTTTATGTTGACTTTGTTGTTTCTTTCGTTTGGAATGTATCTGTCCTCTTGACTTCGTGCATTTTATAGGTTAATGTGTTGCTGTTATTGGTTGGCGAGGTGTGTAAGTTGTGGGTGTTTTTCTCCTACTGGCAGCGTGCTCGTTGGAGGGATGTGCATGGAGTTCGGAGCTGGTAGGTGGAAGTAAAAGTTGAAATAAATTGTTAGTTTGTTTCTAAGTCCTTGGGAAATTTTAATTTTTTTATGGGGGTCGACTCGGGGGTTAGTTTAGGAGGTCGAGGTCTCCGCGAGTCGTGGGACGCTGGTCTTAAAGAGGTAACCGTTGTTTCCTCGACTCGGGACTTGTTTCTTCGGAGTGAATGCATGGAATGGTATATGAGGTTTAGATTTTTTTGATGGAGGTGGAGATTCAAAGGATGCGAGTCAATTATCTGTTCGTTTATGGAGGAATTGTGTCTTTATTGAGGATTAGATTGGATGATGATTGGGGTGGTGTAAGGGTCTGCGAATTGAGAATGAGTGTAAGAAATGAACAATCGTAGGGCACACTGTAAGCTCTCACATACTTAAAGCTCACACTCCTAGCTTCACCAGGAAACTTGCAGCAGCAACAAATGTAGCTCGCAATACCGACATACTTACGTCCCACATTTTCCGTCTGTGAAGCGCTGTAAAATTCGAACCACGTGACCCACACCCACGCAAAAATCAAACGTGATACGTATGCACCTGAGGATTAGTTTGATTCATCCCTCAATCGATTCGGTCGCCACTGAAAAATGTCAGCTTTCACCAAACAATACCGCAATTTTCGTACCAAAAATCATCAAAAAATCTGACAAGCTCGAAAGCTCGCAAAATCTAGACGTACTCGTAGGGCACACTGTAAGCTCTCACATAGTCAAAGCTAACACTCCCAGCTTCACTAGGAAGCTTGCAGCAGCAACAAATGTAGCTCGCAATACCGACATACTTACGTCCCACAGTTGCCGTCTTTGAAGATGTGTAAAATTCGAACCACGTGACTCATACCCATGCAATACCTGGGTCTCCACGTGGTGAGCCATGGTCATTGGTACTTTCTTCCAAAGAATAAATTTTGAGAAACGATACCAAGCGACGAGCTACGTTCCAAATTTAAGATTCAATTCAGAATCAAATTTCCTATCAATTGTAGATTTTTATACAGCAAGTGATAGAGCAATTTCGATTATAGATTCGTGTTGAAGAAAGTAAACTCTAGAAAAATTAGCCAATGATATTACAGATTAAAATTCGCATTGAACAGTGTAATTGCTTGCATACCTACATTATCTGACGAGAAAGTCACAATCACTGACATAGAATTAACCTACTTTATCATTTTGATCTTTGATTAATAATCTTCTTGATCGATAAGTACCTTCCCCTCTGATTGCTCGTTAATCATCGAGGATTCGCAAAGTTTCATCGTAATTAATTACATTCGCCGGTGCGTTTAGTATACTAATCACCGAGGTCGAAGATTCTTTTCTACAAAACAGACATATAATCATGCTTATTTGACACTCCTCGAACCAGTTGTTAGGCGACGTTTAAAAGTTTTACCTATTGCATCGAGCTGTGCAATTAGTCAATTGCTGTAATCATGATTTCAACGCGTGATGCATCGAATACACGAAAACAAATTAATATCCGTAAACAGTCAATATCCGTAAGCGATTTGCACATTCTCTAAAGCAAATTATGTTACCTTCTTACCACCGTGCATCGAAGATGAAACAATTCTAATTTCGATAAAAATCCGGAATACGGGAACAAATAGAATAATTGGACGGTCCAATTTGAAAACTATTGCGATAACTTTTCGCTGTTTCAAATTAATGAAACAGAGGAATCTTGTATCCGTATTGTTCCCGGTGTGGTTTCCAGCTATGTGGTTGAATATGCAGCGTCAAAGTTGTAATCTACTTAAACTGCAGTTGCTAAATACGAATTATTCAAAAATGCATGGTACAACAGTGTGAGGAAGATAACAAAAGCATTACTTACAGAAAAACAGTATTAAATATAAGTTTATCGTATTTATCTATTGTACAAGATAAAGAAATAAAATTTCGTGTCACGAAATGACTAAAGTCTGAGTGAATTTATAACTGAATAATAAAATAAAAATCAATAGTCACAAAGTTCTAAAAATTATTTTTGCAACGTGATAAATGGAACATCCTCCATATTGTATATTAGAAGGACGAATGTCAATGCAATTCGTGGTTTAATCTAAGTTGGTATGACTGAAAATCATTCCTAGTCCGTTGCAAATTCCAGTTAATAGTTAACAAAGTGGTTCAAGTTCCAACTAACGCTAGTTACTGCTCTAAATGGGACTTATTATGGTTCTCTATGAATATTATCATCTCCCTCTACGTATTCCTATACGAACGGATTGGTTTGAATAGAAAGGTTTCTCAAGAGGATCCAACCAGCAACCTAGGAACTATAATATAATAAATATCACACTGATATACAAATGTTATACTAATTCATTTGATTGATAAATGGTAAACTAATCGAATATTCCTTCATAAACGTTGATTACGAATTTAATCGTTGAGCTTACATAAATTTCAAACGACGAGAGCTAAATTTGATGCTAAAGTACTAGTTAGACCAGGCAGTTTTCGCATCCAGGGAAAATGACTGGAAAGCTATTTAATTAAAGAAAAATCTCGACTAACCTTGAGAATATTAGCGTGGTAACTTTTCCTATAAAAATTTCATCCTTCAATTTCCTACCTTTCTATCACAGTGAATCGATTAAGGCAAGTAATCACTTTGCCTCGAAATCTCTACGAATCATGCTTCAACTCCAGTATCTAGTTTTAATTTCTAGGAAACATTGCTCCGAAGCATGTTAACGCAACGCTAATTCGAAACGTTATTTCATTCTTCTTACTAATCTCATCGACTCTGCCTCCAACAGTCCTTAATGCCGCAAATTCATCATCGAAAGTATACCATATATTAACCCACGGAATGACAAATTACACGCATACATAGCGTCATTTCATCAACGTAGACCGAAGGTGCCGACTTGACGCAGCGTTCGATTCAAAAAATCGACAAGCCTGGTACCTCGCAAATCATCCCGTCGAATTGCCACGCTGTCGTGCGAACGCCTAATAAAGAGAGGTCACCTAGAAAATCGTTCCAAGTAACGTACCAACACGCTCTACTTTTTATCCCTGCAACGTTGCCTGAAAATCTCTCGAGCATCGATTCCAGCCAGTTGAAGAGCGACGTCTCACCCTCTGATGTAACGCACGTCCTAACGTTAATTTATCCGCGTCAACGCCACTCGAGTCATTTTTAAGGCATTAAGGGTACCTCCGCTGCGCCCTTTAATAACACCAGACCGACGGTGTTACAGCCGAAGAAACGAATGCACCGTGGGGTCATCGGGGGTAGATTAAATCCACGTAGGTTTTTCCATTTAGGCCAACGCCGGGGCGCAAAAGACCGTAAATCTTTGGCTGTAAACGTACAATGTAGTCGTTTAAAGTGAAGCATAACGCGATAATGCTTGGCTATAGGTATAGAAGTAACGTGGCCGTAGCCAGACGGCCACTTCCTTCGAACAAATGCAATTTTCCTGCACGGCCGGGTAGCGGCCCTTTAAATTGCCGCCCCTGCAAAGTTCAGACCGCGCCATCCGTTTCTTCAACTTTATACAATTACCGGCGGCAGAGAGCATCTATCCCGTCCGCATGGCGACGACCATTTTATCGCTTTGGATGTGAGAACGATGGCTTAATTCGAGGGTAGCTTCGGTTTCGCGAGACACTGGCCTAGCGCGCGAGGAAACTCTGTGATTAGGATTAATTGGCTATGGTTTATAGGCTGGCAGTTGGCGTGAGACTTCCTACGACATGGTGTAATACTTTTGGAACATTGAGATGCTTTATCATTCGTATCTTATCCCTTTTTTTCCCCCGTGTCTACTTCCATTCGTTATTTCTAAGACGGAAGCACCGGGGAATTCAGAGGCAAGGCGAAGAACTTTAGTTCTTCTCGTTTTATTTCTGCTTTTAATTTTTCATGGAGCAATCGGATAGAAAGGCGCTTCTCTTTCTACAATTTTCGAAATTGTCTCGAGGAAATTAAATTTCGTTTGCATCAGGCTTTCCCGTTATCGCAGAGGTTACGGATGAACAGGGTAGGTAGCTTAGTCCGATGTCTTCGCATTGGTATCATTCGGTACAAATTTCGCTTAGGACTACTATAAATAAAGTGGAAACGAAGTCTATGTAAAAATCTTCAGATACCTTCAACAATCCTAAAGCCTGTAATTTAGATACATCGATATTCTTAATATTCGGATAATATATGAAACAGATTCATTTTGCGCGTTACTGTACCACGGTGATAACTAAAAATGAATAATAATTAAGACAAAAACAATGAAATTTTAATTACATAAGAATACGTAGGAAAACTAATTATTAAACTTAATCTTCCAGTTAATTTCGTGTCGCTGTACCTTCTAATTAGAAAATACTCCCAATCAATAGATGGAGCGTGCTCGAATTAAACACGTAATTAGTATTCTAGCACATACGATATCGTATAATAAGAAAATACGAAGTAACGATATAACAAGAGAAAATATAGTATTACGAAATGAACGATAATTTCATTTTTACTTTTATTACAACGTGACTATCTGTAGCAAAGAATGTCTTACCAAACCCAGTTATGCAAAATTAATTAAAAATAATTATATCTCAAAAATGTAAAATGCAATTCCATACTTTACTCGGGAATAAAATAATCTCTACTCGACCCTGCATATTGTCCTTCAATTTTAAATTCAAAGCTATACTACTTGCTCTGATCTGTACTACTTATAGTTTACTCTGAGCTATACTACTTACTCTGATCTATACTACTTATAGTTTACTCTGAGCTATACTACTTACTCTGATCTATACTACTTATAGTTCACTCTGAGCTATACTTATCACGCTATATTCCATCTCGTTGATACTCCTACCCTAATATGTTACATCAGGTATGTTCTTCAACATACGTGTAATATAAATACAATTTTAAAAAGTAGACGCAAGAAATCTTCCATTTTCCGTAATTCCTGTGACTCAACAGCGTCTATAAAATGTCAACAAATTTATCTAGAGACACTACGATCGGAGACAGTTAACCATGGATTGGTAACGCGTCCTGCAAGTCGTCAATTCAGCTTCTTCGTTCACGGGATCGTATCCTTGCCAATGAACGCGATTTTCATTTCGCTCGGTGAAACGAGTAACCGCGGCTTACGCTTCAATACCTTTTGAAATCGATTCGCGAAAGAATCCAGTGCAAACACGTTGCTGAGCGGTTGTATTGTTTGTAATCGATTTCTTCGAGCCGTCTAGACTTATTATTCCATTGGCGTAAACGCATTACTGCTTCGCGGCTGTGTTAACGCGCTATTAATAATTCGTAAAGATGAAATATCTTATCGATCGTTTGCACACAACGAGCATCATAACCACGACTATATTATTCACTCGTACAATTTTACTGCTGTCTCGTATCAAGATACCAGAGAAGAAGGATTGAGAAAAGAAATTATCGAGATACGGTTTTCTCGAATAATAAAATTCTACTTTCATCGAATAAGCGATACTACTAGTTAATACTGCCACGTTATACACGAGGAATTGCTTGTTTATACATGTCACTGACATAAGAGAGAACTAGCATAAACTGATGAATCGATGCAAGTGGAAATTTCTAAATTTTTCGATTCCCTGACGAAATCCAAGATGTGATCACATCAAGTTCGAATTAACCCCTTCTCGTACTTTAACGAGTCTGACTCGTGATGAAGATTTTAGTCCAAACATGAATACCTAGTCATCTATTAGAAAATTTAATATATTGTAGAGACATGGGTGGTGGTTAAATAATACTAACTATTTATTGGTAATAAAATAATAATACAATATGTGGTGACGATTAAGCCTACGAATATAGATACATCAACTACAACTACAACTTAACAACACAATTACAACTCAGCCCGTTACAACTAAAATACAATTCTCTTCTAATCCCTCTTCCCAAGCACTGTTCCTAAAAACAGTTCGCTTCACGCCCATGCACCCTTATTAACCATACACTTTATCCTATTTCATACCCATGCTCTCTTTCTCAATCACGCTTTTCCCACGCATTCCTCACAGCCTTTCCCTCAGCGGGTCACGTAGCCCAAACACTTAGACGCATTTCTAGGCATTCTTCACTTGCAACCGATACTTTCATAAACATCCCGTCCACACGATCCTTACGCACGCACTCCAGATAACGCGCTCGAGCCAAACCCAAGTTTATTAATCTGCGATACTACAAAATTTATAATATTTATAAAAGGAAAAAGGATTAGAATTTACTTGCACAATAGCAGTATCGCGTAAACCTGACTATATCACGCGTATTTACATTTCGGCTCGTATCGCGCCTGTTTTCGATCATCGGTCTAGTCTATAATTCTATCCTTTTTCAAAGGTTCCATAATAATTTTCTTCCATAGGTGCAGAATATGCGTTACCTTCTATATACCTGACCAACGAATACACGGGAAAGGAGCGACGAAACGACCCTTCGGTTAGCCCGGAAAGCGTGCAAAACCCAGACCAGAGTGGCGATTGGTCCAACACCGAAACTACCGCGACTCTAACAGCATTCTAAAAACCGCGGAGTTGTAATGAAATTATGCGTGCACGATGCGCCGCATCGAAGAGAAGCATCGCGAAGCCCGGGAAACAATTTTCGTCGGTCCGTCATAGAAACGCGCGTTGGAGGGCAGTTGCAGCCCTGCTTCCGGGCAATAATCCAGATCCGATTCGCGGCCAGGTTGTGTCGCGTATCAACGAACGGCCTGCGCTGTCGCTCGTACATTATTACCGCGTTCCGTGGCGATTGCATCCGTGGTGAAACGACTCGCAGAACACCGAGGCCAGCCAGTTTATCGACTGTCCAAGTGGAACGCGTAGATTACCATTCCTCAAGATCGAGTCGAGCCGCGAAATTGCATCCAGCCAAACCGAATAACCGATATCCTGCTCCCTGCCGACCCTAACAACGAGAATGCCTTGGATTTTCGTCTGGTAATTGGATATGAGTCGCCGCTTTGAGACAAAGCTCTCGAGTATGCCTCGGTTTCTGATTATTCCCTCTTCGAAGGTTGTGACCGATGGAACTTTGATCGAGAAACGATCAAGGGTGGAGGACTTATGCTCCTTGCGCAATGATCCAGGCCAGGCAACTGGCTCTCGGGAGTAGGCAGAGTAGGTTAGACGTAGTCGATTATCAGTGGTTAGCGTGTCTTTCTTCGTGCACCGATTGCATTACGCGGATGTAGATGGATGACGGAAGGTTTCTTTGTCGTGACGTTTACGAGCCACGAAGGTTGATACGAATCGAGCAAGAAACCTCGGAATTTTCCGCCAGTCAACGGGTTAACTATATTGAATAAAGAGTTATGGAGAAAGCGAACGACTTCTTCAGTACTTGGAAGAAAATAAAACTAAGAGTTTGAGTCCTGGAAGAATTTGAAAGATAGGTTCGAACTCATTCTTGAAGTTATGAGGACCTGGAGTATAACCCCCAACCATCAGGGGTTATTAGGAAGAAGTCTTGTGGTTCCTATGGTGCTGTCGGTTGGTATCCTGATGGCCGTCTTGCTATGACAGGTAATGTGCGTTTGAGAAAAGAAGGCACAGTGCGTTCACATCCTCATAGACAGATGATCTTTGTCATCGTCTTCGGGCAATAGCGATCATTGCCTGTGATCGTGGAAGTGTCAATGGATTTAATCAACCGTGAGGATGTAACCACGCTGTGTCTTCTTTCCTCGAACGCACTATAGCAAGTAGAAGGACGCAAGGAAGAGATGCGTTTCGTCTCGGGCCTGCTAGTGGACCCATCGGTAAGGCTTTCTAGCAGGCTCTGCCTTAGATGGCGGATACTTAGGTACCATAGGAACTTTATGGGGGTCGAAGATTCACCGAGGACTTTCGAGAAACTTCCGTTTCCCATCTAGCAGTGAGGTTGTGAACGCTACAAAGTTAAGTAATTAGGGAAACGACGTATATTTCCTCGATCCTGAAGCAAATTAGCTTAAGCCACTCTAGAATCGAGTACAAAGAGTCGAAAAACGTATTAAACAATAGAATTTCGATACTTCGAAATCTCCTATCTGTCCCACGCGAAATTTCGTTGAATTAAAATGAAAAAATCCCGACAAACGAAGGATTGACAAAAGATGCACGAATCACGCGATTCGTGATACAGCAATGATCGCGCAGCTCGGAAATATCTGTAAACACTTTGTCCTCGGTGGCCGATACAGCTCGAAAATGAGCAGTCAATCCGTTGAAAGTACATTTGCGTTTTCGATTGCTAATTGCTGTCGCAGCTCGCGGGATCATTTATCAAAATTCGAGTCGCGGCGTGAGCATTCGTCTCTCGACGAGCGACAATGCTAACACGTTTCATTATTGCATCGAATCGATTCCCGGCCGGATGAACGGCATGAATTTGTGTCTGGTATCTGGCTGTTCGTTATCGAGGGACTTTGATAATTTCGAAATATCGGAAGACAATGGGATTCGGGAGCGATATTCGATGAAGAAGAAAGGACTGGCAGAAGAGAAAGGATCGAAGCTATGGTGGCCGATCTTATCAGGGATCGGTGTGCGAGCTATTGGTCGCGATGTTGGATTTTGTTTCAGGAACGTGATCAGGGCGCGCGCGTTCCCGAATATTTTCGCCACGTTTGGATACAAATTGAATAGAAATTTGAATGGAAATGATTTACAGTGCGCGGAGTGTTCCATTTCACTCGACTACTCGGAATATCCGCACTGGTGCCGGAGTAGAAAGGAACGTTTCGAGGAAGGATTATTCCTTTCGCGCGCATGCATTGTGTTCGTTATTGGATATTTCTTCTTCAGTCTTCGCCTTCCCTCTGCTACTTTAAATTAAATTGTATATTTTTGTTGCATGATATCGCTGGCTCTCGAGGAAAGAAATCGCATCGTGCGTTTTCAAATAAGAGACGGAAAATGCTGAAACGTGAAATGTCGAAACGTTTTAACTTCCAAACTATCTATGGAGAATATTCTTCTGAAACTATAGAGAAGATGGGAAAAACGTACGAATCTGTAGGTCCCTCGCAGATATTCTACTTCGACTCTTTTGCTTCGAGGAAAATTGATAAGGTGGATGGTTCCTCGAAACTAGGCTGTTTGACACAATGGACTGGTGTCATAGAGCCTATGGGAACCTCGTTGAAAGGTTCAAAGGGTCACTTTCCCGCAGTCCATCGTGTGGCATGCGTCACGAGAAAACTTGAGCCCTGTTTTTACCATTAAAAAATTTTAAAAATAATTAAGAGTAGAAATTCTCGTCGAGTATTCACAATAAATAGCGTTAATACAAATTTAAAGAATGGCTTGTTCCGTTTGAGCATCGTTTTGTATCTTTCGTCAGCAGCATAATTTCAGTTCTCGTAACTGAAACTCGATAATAAGTTTCCCCCAAGGAATAAAAATCTACGACCTCCTGTATACAATTTTTGAAACATAGCAATAATAATTGCAAATTTTGCAGCAATTTCCGAAACGATTCATCAGCTCGCTATCGCGACTCAAAGTCAGGCAGTTAAAACTAAATCAGCCGATGTAACTTACACAAGCACACGCACAAGTGTCCTAACGTATCCATATCACGTTTCAATCCCTCGCATCGCATCCATCGAATCCCTTAACATCTGTGTACAGCGATCGCGTTACAAAGACGCGACATACGCTCGAATTTAATTAACCAGCTGTACATCGAGGCGGCTAATGAACAGCGTGAACGCGTTACAGCTCTAAGAATGCATCCGCAGCGGATGCAGCGTCAGCTTCCAAACTTCGGTGTCCCTGAATTATGTGCCGCAAGAGTGTTTCACTGGATACGATATTAAACCTATTTGGAGATGTGAAACACGAAAGCATGGTCGGGCAATGCGATTCCCAACGTAATATATTCGCTGTGCAAAACTAACTTCAACCGGACCCGAAGCATTTATAACGGCGCTATTCAATTTATGCATCGGCCAATCCCCTTCGAGAAATTAAACAGATAAAACGCAATTATCTTCGCGACGAATTCTAAGCAGATTCAACGACCAACGCGATCGTAGTTGTCTCGGTAATTCTATATTTCAGTTGTTTCAGTCGATAGCCCCCCGGATACACGGTTTTCACGTGCAATGGAGATCTGAAAGTCGGGTAAATTGTTTTGCGAATTAGGTTGATATTCAGCGTGACAGAAGAAAGATATATCGAGTTAATTGTACTGCACTGAGTACTTTTGTAGGAAATTGTAAGAAAGAAAAGGAGGAAACTAAACTCACTTGGTTTGAACTAAAAGAATATGTTGAGGACTGTTTATGTCATTGCCAGTGTCCCTTCATTCGTATACACTCGTTATCACCTAGTCACCACTTGGGTGATAAACCTTGGCAAGGGTCAATAAATCAGCCTTAAGACGATAGGCATAAGGATCCAAATTATTTTAACATCCATCGCCATGGAAAGACGTCGAAGCTATCACACACCCCCAATTTTATTCACAATCAAGAGGAAGACACACCCACCACTTACATTGGACACCAACCAATCAGTAGATATACAAAAACTTATAAAACCATCGAGACAGCAGTCAGACAGAGGGAGTTCTCCTAAAAATCCCACGAAGACAAGACGAAAATTCGCCAAATATTTTCGCCACTGCGGAAATTTATTATTTTAATTTACAATCCCGCTATAGTTTCAACCCGCTGCTGAAAGACGAGAAATCCGAATCGGCGAATAAGCGAATCAAGATCACGAAAATTAGCGACCAACTTGGAATAATTAAACTAACGATTGAGTGCTCATTCCGACAAGCATTCGCGAACATGGAATGAAGTAACCAGGATCCATCGAAATCGAATTGCACGTGGTATACAACGAGCAGCTACTTAAACTTTAAAGTACGTAAATGGAAAACAACGCGAGAAACCAACACGACTAACCGACTACCCCCGCTAAACCGTTTCATTTATCGCGTTAGTCTGCTGATCTGCTTCGATAATAGCCCAGAAGCTTAACAATCCAAGTGTACTCGTGACTGGAACCAAGCTAAAGAACCGTCTACTCTCCACGGTTCCAAGAGAGGATAAACTCGCGGGGCTTATCAACGAACGAATGCTTATCAATTCGAACGTCCCTCTATTTTTTCCACCCCTTTTCTTTTAACGCATTCATCGATAATCCGTTTCCTATAAAACGAGCTCGAGAGGACGATATCGCAGACCGACCTTACCGATTCCCGAACGTGCACGCGCTCGTCGATGTAATACGGGATTACGATGGCAAAACGGGTACGATTCCAGCTCGAAAATCCAGCCACGATCTCGTATCGCCTTCGAAATGCGCCTAGATGACCGCGACGATAAAACGAAAGTAGGGAAGAAAAAAAAGAAAGAAGAAAGTACAATAGCCATGAAAGTCGATGTCGAAAAGTCTGCTGAATCTATTACAGAACGAATAGCGAACGCTGGGGCGATCAATCTCGATTCCAGGGGGTCACGTACCGTCAAATTGCGGCTCGTTGAACGAACTGCGTGCGTACGAAAAAAGAATTAACAGGGACCCTTTTTCTCCCCTGATCTTTCTTCGCGTGACGACTGCGAGCGGAAAGGATCCGAGAAATTGACGTGGGAACAAAAAGCTTTCGGTAATGGACCTTTCCGACTGCAATTTTTGAAACGTTAATTCGTGTACTCGGTAAAGAGAGCGCGGGGGATGAGAATAGCTAATTTGGAACTGTCTAAAATTATCGTCGATGCCAGCTCAATAACGTCGATCGCTTTTCAACGAGGTTTCGACGTGATTCGATTCGATCGACGCCTTTAAACGCATTGAAATTCGACAGAGAATCTTTGCTTTACGAATAGGGGATAAATAACGAGTAGAAAATGGAATAACGTAAAATAGAAAATTACTCGAACTGTGATATTATAAAACCACTCGATTTAATGGAATATTCGATTAAATCTTG
This sequence comes from Eufriesea mexicana, assembly GCF_001483705.2. Lineage (NCBI taxonomy): Eukaryota > Metazoa > Arthropoda > Insecta > Hymenoptera > Apidae > Eufriesea > Eufriesea mexicana. The sequence continues at coordinate 12,725 of NW_016907982.1, forward strand.
TGTGGAACAGTAGCTAATAAGTCGGTCGATTTATTTTTGTATACTCGATAATCCATGGATAATCTACGAGTGTGTTAAAATTACCAATCGCGTTGGAAATATGTAAAGAGGTCGCATTAAACGTGATACTTTGCACTATGCTTGGCTTCCATAATTATTTACCATGATTGGAAAAAAGGAAAATCACTGTCGACCTGTAGCAGAGCGAAAAATCAGTAATTCCTATGGATAAATACATATACTCGAATCAACGAAGGTATAAAATAATTTTTCAAATTTACAAAAAAATTGACAATTCCCAATTTTCAAATTTGCCTTTCTCCATTCGAATTTAGGTTACGATTGCGATTCGTTCGTTTCCATACCGCGTAATTACGATGACAAAGGATATTTAATACCATAGAAATGGAAAAATGGATTGGGAATGTTCATGAAATATAATCGTCCTCTGGCAAGAAGGCGAATGATGCTGTGGAATACGCGATATCGCGGGTTCGAACAAAGCGCTCGTGTCGATTTTAATTCGCGGTGTTAACGTGCAACAAAACCACTGTACGAGTACGAAGAAAATTGTTCCCGGTACACGAGGTACGCGGGAATTATTAAATTCATTATTCCAACAGCTGCAGGGGGGTCGGGGGCATCCATACGCCCGTCACGCGTTCGCACGCGTGTTGGCTTATTATCTCGCTGTAGGCAATCCGTTCTGAAATAAGCGTCTACGTGAGCTGGTACATACGCGGGCAAACATCCATGCCGATGTCAACGGGGGACCTGGCCAGAACAGGGCCAGGATGCACGTGCGCTTAACGTCACCGGTTTACATCGTCGTTCCGATAAATCCAGCTTCAACGCACGAAATTTCGCCTGCGTTACGATTATGCTGCTGCGATGGAGAAAAATACGAAAGGTTCGGCACAGATACGTTTAGGGTTTACAGCCAGTGTTTTTCGATGAATCCGTTGACGATTCACCGGTGTCGGTCACCGGTGTTCGTGAGTATCGGGACATCTGCTGGTTTGGTACTATGGCACCATTGGAAAATGAAAATTGAGGTTATCACGGTAGATTATAAGAAAAATATATACAAATTCCGAGGGTTGTAAGGAGATAACTATTCGATGATTAGTACGTATCGAATTAAAAGGATCTGGGTAAAAATTAAAGAGTGGGCAAAATAAAACTCAAAGGCTTTATTTTAGAAATACTTGAGAGAGCATGTCTGACAGGGTACGTCTCTTCTCGACATCTGACTGGAATTTTTTGGGTTTCCTTCCACATGGGAAAAAATTCTCCCACTACATCTAGGCCCTTTCAAACCACTCCATAAATTTCCTACATGGTGTTTTAATGTAAAGGAATTTGGACAGAGATGTCTGACTTGAAGTTCAGTTTGACGTCAGCTAAAAACTAGATTGGAAGATTACCTTATCGCGAGGAAAATTTATTTGCATGCATATTTATCGTAGGAATTATGCAGTAAACGAACAATTTGAATTTATAATCGAAGCAGGATGCTGTGTGTGAAAGTATACCAAGCAATCGTGGGAATTTCGTTAAAAGATAATCGAAAGATGGATGGAGTAGAGGCCCCAAGATTCGAGAAGATTTTCTTTATGGTGTTTTAAAGTAGACTCGTGCCCAAAGCCTCGGATTTCCACCCCTGGCAGTCGTCGTAAATAAATCACATCGTAAACCAACGCCAACGTACACTCAATTGGAGACACTAACGAGTTAACTAACTCTTAGATCTAATTTCTCTGATCCGAGAATAATACTACCCTAGTCATCGATTTGCGTGCGAATTTCCTAATTCGCGAATCAACTCGCGTGTGATTAATAGCGTTTGAAAATAGAATACCTATTATAAACCCTACCGCGAATGAGGTAGCGCAAAAACGTATAACGAATTTGACGCGAATTTTTATAAATTAATTATCGAGAAACTAGTGATCGAGTGATTGTAAAAAATCCGACAGGGAGAAAATTGGGAAACCCGGTGCTGGTTTGATCGATATCCCATCATAGTCGCAAATAAACGTAACACTTTGTGAGAAACTAATCAAACACGCGTGCTCGACCGGCACACGAAACGTATGTATGAGCTATTAATATCGCGTGCTATTAATACGTATTACTCGGCAATTAATTATTATAGCGCTACGTAACAGCTCTTCCCTAAATATCCATCTACACGAGCATACTGTACAAACAACGATTCTTCGTTTCAAACAACCATTTTTACTCCCAACGCACAGTTACGTCTGGCGGAACGATGGTCGGAGTAAGCCGTATTTTTTCACTCGAAACTGCAAACTACGCAACATCAATTTTGTGCGCTTCATGCACTTGTAACAATCGCATAAATGTTGAACGTTTTACAAACCAACGGTTTGTCCAAAAATAAAGAGAAAAAAAAGAAAGGAAAACAAAAGGAGGAAAGGAGAGGAGAAACATGTGAAAACCCGTGCAAACAGAGCTACGGCGTGAACCTAGGAACGCTGGAAGCAGCTTCTACAAAATTCATTCGCCGGGACATTCCGATACGGAAGCACGTAGCGAATTAGATCCCAGCAGGTTGTATCGGCTGGTAAAAATTTGATACGAACAAGCCCGTGGAATCGGCGAAAAACACTATAAAACCGAATAGTTCCCGATACAAACTCGATTTGCATATATCTCTAAGCGGGTGAGCGACCCTTCCTGTCGAATTTTTGTTATTCCAATCGGTGCATATCGCCGAGATGTTGCAAGATTGAAGATAAGAGTTTGAGCTACCGATCAAAATTTAACATTAAACGTAACGGTACTTTACGCATATCTATTCTTACTGTAAGGGCTCAAATGACATCTTATGGTGCATAAGATATGGAAAGAATTTTTCTCGGTTAAAAAATAAGTTAAGAGAAAAACGGAAAGTGAGAAATTAAACAATCAGATAATATAAGAATTTACAGAAAGTCAGATGAGCGAAAGAAGTAACAATAAATGTACAATTATAAAATAAATTTTAAAAAGAGTCATTTCACCACGCTTGCTACGTTTTGCGTTAAGTGCACCGGAAACGATCTATAAGTTTCTACGATCTAATCGATCAAAGTGATTCCTCTATGCTTCGAGTAGGTTTGCATTTATTCGAAAAGTGGAACGAAATTTACCACGCGACAGAAATTTTCTGTTAGATGACTATTCAGTCATCTATAGGTATTCCCTTTTTATCCCTTACACGTCCTTATCGCCCTACTGCTCACTCGGACCCCGACCTTCCCTACTTCATACTCCTAAACCTAAAGTTTAGGATTAAAATGCCGTATTAAAATATTTTTCGCCAAATATTTTTTATCTTTCTTTCATTTTTCAATTTGTTAAACGTCTCTCACGATTAAAATTAACATTCCTATTAATTTTTGAATTCGCCTCTCATATGTTTCTCCTGGAAATTATTTAACCTTCGATCTGCAGACAATCCCCACTTATTTCCTAATTCGGATAGAAATATTGCCCGTCATCTCAAATCTTGGATCATTCTTCCCCTAGTAGTCAATTTGGAGTCACAATGTTAAAAGATTTGGTAAGTACTCAGCCGCGTTGATACGCTCAAAATTCGCATGTAAGTTTGTAACGAAAATAAAGACTTCGTTTTGTTAGTGATAGCTAGACTCATTGTTGAAGTGATAGCTAGAAATTCGCTTAATCGTAATTTATTTCGACGTATCTATTTCGCCATACTGAGAAGAACCTTGTTTCGACTCGCTCACTACGATTAGTATACACATCTGCTACAAATTTCGTCCTAAATTCGACGATCTATCTCTTGCAGAAAATTTAGTCTGCGGAAAAATGTCGTAAATTTCTCAACTGTATTTCGGAAATAACTTTTTCGCTTTACGTTCCAATTTTACTTTACGTACCTCGAGTATAATAAAGGGGGAACGTATCGTGTGCTAAAACTCATTTCCCGAAGAAAAGTAATCGGCGTCGCGAATATCTTTTTCTTTACTTTGTCTTCGCGAAGGAATTCACTTCTGTTCCCGAAGAAACAAACCGGAGAAGGGAGCACGACATTCTGTAAAATATTTCGCCTCAATACATCCGACTTCTGCAACTTTACTCGATAAACCAAAACTGCATCCCCAAGTCGGAAGGCGTTTCAGCTGAAAGAAAAACGAGCCAAAAGTGCACACAGGCACGACGTCGTGCGATGCTAAAAAATTGGATTACAGCGATAAAGCAATCCAGCTTCTATTGCCTTTGAATTTTACACACTCTCATCTCTCTAATTGCCTGAATATCAGCAGCCGAACGACGCAACTATAAAATGCAATTTACGTTGAAATTGCGCCACACACGCGACAAAAAACTGATGCGTCTAAAACGACGCTGACGAAGATCGATCGTTTCTGAACACCCGAATCACAGCGCAGTTTACATTGTTTCCCATGGGTTATGATTTAAATTGATTTTTTAAGCCCGAGAGACTGTATCCTCGACTCACGATCGACTAAATGAAGATAGATTTAAGCTGTTAACGCGAGACCACCCCACCTGCATGGAAACATTAGATCGTCTGCTAAGTGGAGAAACTCGAGTGATAATTAATCCGTATATTGTCAAAGAACGAGGCATTCGGATTAAACAAAAGAATAATCCGAATTACTGGAAATTGAAAGAATTTAGGAAGAAATTGAAAAATAAGCGAGGAAGAAAATTATTCCTATGGATTATCCTGCCGAGTAACCAAATCTAGCTTGTCAGAGGTATGCATAGGTGTGTAAAATTAGATACTAATACTAAAGTAATAATACTAAAATAATAATCGAAATCACAGAGATTAGCAGAGAATTGAAAAAAAGAATCGAAAAATATCTTTGCATCTGATTAACAAACAGACAGTGAGCCATAGTAATATTTTCTCCCCCTAATTACCTAATTACCTGATTACCCCTTACCTATTACCCCTGATTACCTTAATTAATTCTAACCTAACGTCATGCTTTTAAGTTACGAGTTGCAAAATCCTTATCGATCAAAGCGAGGAAAGCAAATGAAATTTGCAAATAGCTCAATTCCTGCAAACAAAATGTTTCTACGATGAGAATACCTCTGTGGAGTTTATTCCGTGGGAATTTGCTTCAATTCCCGCTTTCGTTACACCGAATTACCATTTCGTGATACAGCTTGTATCAAAAGTTTCGTTGATACGTCGCGTGTGCCCATTAACCAGGGGATTTGGAAATTTATGTGGTAAAAGAATGGCGACGATTGGAAACTAGCGTCCGGAGAAATGCGAAAATTCCGGTGACTCGACTGTACGCGGAAAATTATTCGCGAACCGTGTATATCGCGATACTCGTTATTTCCACAGGCGATCTGCTGATATCTATAAATCGACTGACAGAAGCTACGATACTTTATGGGGCATCCTAACGCAAAAGGAGCAAAACCCAAGTTTTGCATTTCCGGGGGACTTTTTCCACGCGGAATCAATTCGTCTGTTTGTTTCGAAACGTTTTTAAAGAATTCGTCGATAGAACTGGCGATGTCCATAAAAAAATGTCATGACTGGGCGTTAAAGCGATTAGGTCGTTCAATCTCGTTTAATCTCCGAGGGAATACAGCCTCTTTGTTCGTTCGTTTCGTCGCCTGTCCCTTTACATGTAAATTTCAGGGCGTTGCTGCAACGGCCAGTTTCAACAGACCCACGATCCTTTCGCGATAATGCACGTACCGAACATTAAATGCTTTTTACGAGAGTTTTGTAAAACCAAACTGCCCCGTCAGCGTGATGCATTATTTTTCGCGCGAAAGAAGGAAGAGAAACATGGATGTATTCGTTCTAGATGGACCAATTAATTTTAAAAGGCGGTTAAACACTCCTCCATGCGGTTACCTTCCGCATTTTTCTTCCGCTTCTCCAACGAATTAATGACAATATTGCGATTTTAATAAATCAGTCAGAACCGATGTACATAACATATTTGCTTTTGACCGATTTCCATGGACGAAGAAGGTCGATTTATTTTTCTTCCGTCGACACTCTGTAAGACGTTTCAATATGACGGCATAGCATCTGTGTCGTAAACGGAGAGATGTATATAAAACTTCCCGAATATGGTACAAATTCCTTCAAAAAATATATTTTTCCTTTCTTTCTTCATTACCATATAACTACAACAGGTTTAGAAAAGATATAGCGGCAGTTCCGATAAACTAACAGGGAATATAAACAAGCGAGAAAGAAACCACCTTCATTAGAGTTCCATTAACTATGGTGTTATTGATGTCCCCGAATATTTTGCTAAATTGTTTGGTTCGGTTCCCTTAAGCCTTCTAACGTTATTCTTTTTATCGAACAGTTCGAAAATATTACACAAATATGTAAATAATTAATAGAGAACGATTGCTTCAATCCATTGTAATAATAAAGGGAAAATACATTCTCACAATTATCAGTAGTCCCAGAGAAGCTAAAGAAAAACGAGAAATGTCACGAATATTTGGCGAGAAAGAGAAACGATCCTTTCAGAATACACGCCTCATTTTATGCTAATCCCAATTCGCATCCAACGAAATCATAGCAAAACCAAGACGATCACCAGCTTCCCAGTTCCCAATATCCCCTCGTCGCTGTAAAATCGCGAAATACAAATTTCTCGTTGCATTCTTAGTCCGAACATCCACCACTCGATCCAAGGAGTTGGAAACTAATTCTTGGTGCAAAAAGAAAGGGCTGATCGGAGAAGAAATCACGCGTGGTTGGTGGACGAATTGGCCGAATCGATTGGAACAGGGCGCGTAACCCGCCACGTCGCTACACCTCTGGATGATCTCAATTTTATACCGCCCCCGTAAAAATCGCATAAATCTCTCTAGAGAGAGACATCGAGTAACGTTATCTTGGCCGCAGGCCGTCGGGCGATATCGTTCAACTTTTAGACAGACATTAGGGCGTCACGTAACGTAGATAGGATGATTCGTTGGGTGAAAAAAATCCTCGGTGATTGGAAGCACTCTGTTTCTAAGCTGTCGACCTGATCCCGGCTCGGTCCCGGTGTTATCGTCGTACGTTCGTCTTCCTGAAGTCCGAAATCCCCCTGGAGAGGAAGGGTCGCTCGTTCACGGTAAAAGGATCGCTCCTCGTTCATTGGCAGCGCGGAGTAATAAAATAGATTAGATCGAATATAAATCCGCATACTTTTAGCCGAGTCGAGCCAGAGATAACCGACCACCGATTATCGGGCAATTTTTATTTTAACGCCACGTTCAACCCTTTATCTGTCCGTGTGCAAAACGTGCTGGGTGTCCGCGTGGGCGTTTGCCATGTTTAAATGGTGCATGTCCCGCTCCCATTTTTCTCGATGATCTCATGCTTCGTGGAATTCGCGTTATTATGTATATTTATTCTACCTATATATATAAATTCCATAGCGTTCTTTATGTATCGTTGTTTATATTTTCGCGCGTATTTAAAAATTTAGCGTATTTGATCACGCTATAAAAGGATAAATTAATTTCGCGTTAGATGGAGGCTAGAAATAATAGAAACGTTCTGTTTTACTTGATTTACTCGTGAACGAGAGGAAGCTCTCTACGACGCAAGTGCGCGTACATAACCATGATCTGAGCAAATATTGTAAACCGATAATAGTCTGCAATTGGCTTCCGAAGATACGTAAATATGGAGGAATGGAGAAAGCGTTAGAAGAAAGGGGAACATATCGATTGGTTAGCTCAAATGCCCGGATAATTGTGAAAAATAAACGTGAACGATAATTCGAAATGTGTGCATTACAGTGAAAGTGTGATTCGCAGGTAGATAGCGGAATATTTCATTACCGAGCAGACACAGAAAATAGGTTATCTATCCGCAAACCCTGAAATCTCGTAATTAAATCTCGCGAACGAAATATGGACAGTGCCGACAACGATGCGACTCACGGAAATTTCAATATTTTATTACAACAATAAATCAATTTCTATGTATCTAATAGAAGCATAGAAAATCGATGCGCGAAACAACGCGACTCGTCTCTATATCCATTTGCAACAAATCGAATCAACGATCGAACTGTTTTTCCGATTTGCTCGAAAACGCGAGGCATATTACATCTCACTCTGTATCGTATTCCCATTCATACGGATTCCTCGTCCACCCAGGAATTTATCATTGTATATTTTCTCAGCTCTAATTCGCTTGAAACTGAATCTATCTTTTTATCTCGACCGGTGGCTGTATTCGATCTATGAAAAAGCCCGTGGAAAAGCAACATCACGATAGGAGAAAATCGATATTTTTCGTTTCAATAGCCTGCCCCATTCCTATTTTATAAAATCTCCCTATTGTTTGTGCGACGACAATAAAGGTAGCCAACGATTCGATATCATATTTTCGTGTTTGTTGACAAACAACGGGCCGCCGTTTGATTTCGTCGCGATGATCGATCGCGAACCGGCCGCGATTGCTAATTCACTTCGGTTTTCGAAAGGCTTCCCGTGAACGAATCGATACAATCGTTTCCGAACTTCCTTTTTCCCTTCTCGTTTTGTTTCTCGATATCGCTGTATCAAAGTTCGTATCGGGTTTATGAAAAACGTTTTCACTTTCGAACGAGCGAGTGCCTTTGAACGACGACGATTCAAATTCTCGATTTTACTTCGCGGCCAGCCGAAATTGCTATCCACGTTGATCCACGTGTGCGAAAGTTATGAAGGTAGGATAGAAAGAAATTTTCAAACGCCATGTTCCTTCGAGAAGTAGCTTGGCTACTTGGAAGAGACGGCAAAAGATTTCCCTATTTTTGTGAGAAAAGATTTCATTTTAAAAGCTACTAAATATTCTGGAAGAATAATCACTTACTCCGATAATAGAAAATATGGAAATTAATTAAGATCTATCGTAAAATCGTCTGTTAACACGTTGACTGCTGCCATGGTGGACACTAGTGTCCGGTGATTGACAACTTGGACAACTTGGAATTAAAGGTTAATTTTCCTTTTTTTTTTTTTTTTTTTTCATATTGTTCAATAATTCATTGTTATATCCTAAAAATAACGGAAATTTTATCGCAATCCCCTGAGCATACTATATAAAAAGTGCGCGGCAGTCGAAGTGTTAAATAAAATAAAATTGCCTTGACGGCCAAACGCAGAGAAGCAATCAATTATCCATTTTTCGATTAGTAACAAAATGATCGATTTTCGAAGACCTACAAATCGGACAGGATCTTCTCACGAATCCGAGATTTGAATTCATTTCGCTGTTTACATTTCGCGAACGATTGAATTCATAAATACACCTTCATTGCGGTTAAGTGGCTCGCGTTTTCATTTATTTTCCCGCAATCCACTCGAATCTAAATTGACCGACGAGCTACGCTCGTCCCACAGCCTGCTCGTTCCGCAAACACACCGAAGAGGGGAACAAGAAGAAGAAGAAGAGAAGAGAGAAGAAGGGAGATCTTGGAAGACGTCTCGAAAAGTGGATAGAAAGGGGGTTGACTCTAAGTGGCGAAAGGTTTCGCGGCTGACGCGAGGGTGCTTTCGATTAAACGGATAATTAGGCTCGAGAGATGGATGGATATAATTCCCTCAACGACATGGTCAATTTTCTTCACGCGAACGCCGCTGTAGGGCTGGCTGACTTTGGCAGTAGCAATTGTTCTATCGCGACGATAGATAAGAAAGAGGAATAACGAAGATTTACTCGAAAATTATTGCTAAAAAGATAAGTTGTATACAAAAATCAATCTAGGATACAAGATATGACTAAATAGTTTGTAAGATATCAATTCCTACAACGAATGTTTATATAAAAATTCGATTAAAATTGGGGGGCTAGGCGAACCGCGTCACGTACCCTCTCAACGCTCTCTCGGGAGCCGGTGGGTCTCGCAAGAGAAGCACTGAAAAATAGATATACCTTCCTTGAGTAATAAGACTTGAACAGAGAATACATATATCGTAGTTATTTTACTGTTAGAACCCATAATCCCAACAATTATGAATCTCGCGCGAAATTTTTCAAATTCTTTCACCGTTGAGACAGCTGAAAACACTCCGGTCTAGAATCCGATCGGAGCTGAACCAGGGTCCAAAGTTTCGATACTCTTTTTCCTTTGCTTTCGTTCCCGCGTAATTATTTCATGGAGAAAGCACTCGACCTTCTTTTCTTTCCCGAGAAATGGCCGCCACCCTGAGCTCGCCCATCGCGGATGGTCGGTGATCGAAAAATTTTCTGCAACGTCCGACACCACGAGAAGAACGCGCTACGTGACCCTCGGTTAATGGAATTTAGCGGAACGTTAGCGCTCCTCGATCCGAGTTAATGTAATTATCTAATTAAAGGTGAATTTCGGTAAATGAAAAGTCCAGCCGGCGAACTTTTTGCGACTCCGAACAACGACGGGTAACTTGTCCATTTTCCCGATATCTCAGACGAAACCCTCCAAGAACCCTCTACCAAAACTTTTCCTTCTTCGTGTCGATGTTTTGTTTCGATCGGTGCTCGGGACAAGATGGAAAATATAGAAATAAGAGAACACCCTACAGCAATCGTGGAAATTCGTCCAATTTCGACGAATCGAGAAGAAGCGAGCATTAGCGATTACTTTTCCAACTAGTTATGCTGTAAAGTTATACAGTTTACTATATAATTATATATTGTGAGCTGGAAAGGACTTTAGCAAAAGAATCAGGCTTGGGCGTTTAGGGTATCATCTGAAGTGCACGCGGACGGACGGATGACCACGTGCAAGAACTGTATGGATGAGATATTTATGACCAGTTCGAGTGCAAGCAATGAACGAAAGTCTAGGAATGTGAAGGTACTTTGAAGTTCCTGACCTACCAAGGGTGAGGTGCAAGGGCGTGGGCAAAGCAGAATGCATGTAGTCGAGACATAGTGAGTAGAGAATCGTGTGTTTGAGAATTAGAGTTGAGAGAAACCTGGTGTAATATTTTAGTTAAATAAATCTACTTTGTTATTGAAAAGGAGTCGTTGTTTATTAGACCATTTATTGGCGTAGATCTCTGTCAGCATAGGATTAATCTAGCATTAATCCTACAATTATACGGAAATAAATAAACGCGTTAGTCGAACGTTTGCAACAATTACGACTGAGAATCGCCAAAAAAACGAGGCCAGATTTCTCCCTATAAATTCGCAATTGCATCTGGAGGATACATCGTGATCACGATTTGTTCTCGTTAGAACAGCTTGGCGAAGATCAATAGGTCAAGCATCGCGGAGGTAGACCAGAGAGAACGAATCTGTGGCCTGGATGTTGTCTCGCCAGACCGAGATCAACGGAAAATTCTTCGTCTTTGCTTCTGGCGAGATCCCCCATGGACAGCCGCTGTCAGAGGCTGTTCCAGGAGATGGTAAACTTTTTCACAAGTTTAATCGAGTCGCCTGTCCCTCGGATGGCGCGCGATTAAACAACAAAACGCCGAGAAACGCGAAGGCTTCAGCCTTCCGGATTAGTAGATAATGCTTTAGGAGCAATGAGCCGTCGCGACCCTTCGCGAGGGCTGTAAATTCCGCCGTGAGAGGGCAGAGAGAGGGCAGAGAGAGGGATAGTTGGTAGGAAGAGAAGAGATTCCCCGCTCGTTTCGTGACGACGAAAAAAAATGTATACCTTTCTCTTTGCACGAAACAGGCCGTAATTTTTCTGCACGGTTACTCCGCCGTTTCGTGACACGTGGTTCGTCGTGCTCGTGAGCAAGGTAATTTGCGAACGGACCGACGTTTATTAATGGATCTGCCGGTTATCTCCTACTTCAGGTATCGCCGTACCCCTTAATTATCCTATTTAGTTAGACGAAACAAATGTGGCGAGCGTGTTTGTTTTTATTTGCCGGGTAAATTGCCGCAGATAAGCGGGCATAGATAGTGTACTTGCTAAACTGCCGACGTTTGCTAAGTCACGGGATTTTATTTTAGCCGGAATTTAAATCGTTCCAACGTTATTAAAGTTTTAAAATTCGATCAAAAGACTTGAAATATCTTTCAAGAATCCCAGCTAAGAGTTCGTATGAGGGTGATTTGATAACTCTGCGGCAGAAATTCTGGGAAAATTGTTAAATCCCTGAACGTGCTGGAACATGTTAGTTGTTATTGAAAATCAGATACTGCAAATACGCGATGTTTACTAGCTTCGATTAAAACTTCAATTTCGCAAGAACCTGATCAGAATTAGCAGTTTTGATATCGATAAATAAATATAGAAAAGTCTAAATAAAATGGTCCAGAGGCTGGCGGAATTTTTCAACGATTTCAAATATTCGCTCATGTTACGCGTCTAATCATAGCGGAATTTTTCTGCTCGACTTACATGTTAGAGGCACTCTTTGAGCGTAACGTGCTCCTATTACTCTCCACATCGTATCATCCGATCTTTTGCAAAAGCACGGCGTGCTACGTTTCTTCGAAATATTTTTAAACTTGCCGGAAGTTATTTCCCGAAAGCAGACTCCTGAAAGTGATTCTCCCAGTTCGAAAGTGAATAAAAACCAATGGCCGAATAACGTCGCGACAGAGTAACTTACACAGACCGCGATCCGATACTGCCTTTCGAAATTCTTCTTCAAATTACAACCTGGAATAAGTTACAACGGTGGTTGTAAACGGTGGCCGATCTGATCTGCGAATACATTAAAAACCACGAGCATTGTTCGCCACACGAGCAACGAACGCGTGATTTATCACGCCTATATTTCGATACGATAACTTAATACAAGTATGCGGCTTCACAATAGTGGGTAAATTAATGCTTTATCCGCATCTATATTTCCTCCGTTTTAGATCTCCCCTTTTATTCGCCTCGAATAATCGTATGAATTAAATGCATGTGTGCATTTAATGCTCGATATTCTCTCGTAGCAACAAAATGTTATTATTTTCTCGCGAGTTTATCGATTAATTTGAAATCCTATAAACGATAATTTACACGTTTCTCAGGTAAATTTAATATATTTATAACTGACTCGCGGAAGACCGTGTACTTTTTAATCGAGTTCGTGTTCGTTCTAATCTATAATCGAGCTTTTAAATATTCCATGTTAATATGATTAATATTCGGTGGTAATTCATAAACCACCAAGTTCAGAAATCTCCATCATCCCTGTATTAATTTCAAATTTTAATTGTTGATAATTCCATATTTAATAGAAACTTCGGTTTAGACTTCAAACACTGTCAATGCACGTGGAATTATCAATTAGAATGATTTATTCTCAAAGTTTTCCCTCTGTATTATTTCCATCAACACGGTCATAATCTTTCTGCTTTAAAACAAACTCCATTACTTAATCTCATTCCTCTGCTTAATATCCATCTTCTTTAACCATTAACCTATACATCCAATCTGATATTCAAACAAATTCCAAACACCGACCAATCTTCCCAAGAACCTGTGCCTAGCACTCCACGAACGAGTAATCGATCAAAAATAATTACCTACGGTAATAAAATTCACAGACCCCGATAAGAATTCGAACTATACATCTGAAGATGTTGATCTACGAAACGGCAAACACTTTCGTTCAAACCTACTCCGAGTGAAATACGCTCTGCTCTCGTTTACATGTATTCAACCGGGCGTAGAGCCAATAAGGCAATCGGGTATCGGGAAAAGCCAAGTCGCGAGAAATGAAGTGGATTCGCCGTGTGGCGCAAGGCACGTAGTCCCGACGACGATTTTCCCTTCTATGCATACGAATGCGAAGTGCGGGCCACGCTATTCTGCGGTGCTAATTGCTGGCAGCTGCAGTAACCAAGCCTCCTCCGCCAACCACCGCCTCCTCTTACACGGCGTCGTAGCTCGGTTGGCTGAGCGTGTATACGTATAATTTTGGAGCAAACGCGCGAAGGGAAACGCAAAGGCTTGCCTGTACAGGCGTCAAATCTCGCTACGAGACGGATTCGCGTCTGACGTAGGTATTAATTCCCTTTGTGCGGATCCAGAGGAGCTGCGTTGCGCCTAGATGAAACATCCGTCTACCGGAAGCGGCGAAACGACCAGATTATCGCGTTACGTTCGAACGAGTGCGAGCCTCCGACGTTTCTCGGAGGATACCGCGTGGTTTGTTAGGGTTACATTGGATTTATTCGGAGATTACCAGGGGATTGGTCTTGTGAAGGATTTTAAACCTGTTTTTCAGAACTTCTTGCGCAACGATGTAAACACGCCGAGTGTCGTAACAGAGTGTTCGGAAAATTTGATCTGCCGTGGTGAAAGGCAGAATGAAAGTATATGCGAATTAATGGTAGATATGTTAATAGGCGAGATATATCGAAATAACGACAAGAAAGTTTTTCATTTTGTACTTCATACTCGGAAAAGTGTCCTGGTTGCAAACTTTTGTTTTGAAAAGGAAACTTTAAAAAGTGATCTAACTCTCTTTCTTAGTCCTTATTAGTAGAAACAAAACCTAGGAACAAAATAGGGATTAATAATTTCGAAGTACTGGAGCACAAAGGGTTGATATTACTATTTTGATTCTTCTACGTATTCAAAATACCCACTGTGGATAACTGTTAATCTCCGTCAATGAAACTAATTAATCGGATATTGCACATCGGATGCATCATATGTATTCGCATATTCGAAAGATGATAAGAACATGAAAAGTTGTAACATATTACAATAATGCAAATGAAGTAACGACCTGCAAAATATATCTATACAAAATATGAAATATACTATTGTAACACATAACACAAATTGTGAATTTACTATAAAAACGAAAAAATTAATAAATCACCGGCTGATATAATAAAAAAAGTAGTTGTTAATAAAATCGCCAAGGATCGGGACTTTTCAGTCAAACTCGGCAAGTAAATATAATTTTACGTGTGTCGTTGTAATTCGCAATCTTTAATCAGTAATTAATGAAATCCTCTATTGGACAAAAATGCATATCGAAGCTAAGCGATATATCTAGCACAAATAATAAATTATTAATGTTTTCTTGGCTAGTATACTCGAGACGGAATGGATAAAATATATCTGACCACAGGTGTTGTTTCGAATTGTTCGTCGTACGACATGACAGAACACTAGAAAAATCATAAAACGTACGACTCACCATTTGTACATCCTTCCACCGTAACTGAGCAGTTTACAACTAACAGTATATTGTATAGCAGCCTCGTTTTATCTGCGATATGACATTTTCTATTCCCACTAATTAAAATATCCCCATGTTTGTTGAAATTTCTTCGACACTCGTGAAAATACGCGGCAATACGACGGCCATGATGGACACCTGCGCAGGAACAGTTGCGCGAAGTTAACGCATGCGCACTTTGCAATTCCACTTACCCAGAATATTAGAATACGCGGAAAATATTACTACGTATAGAATTCTTTATTCTCGCTTTATTAATTACCGATATTAATAACGTATACTGTAATAGGATATAAATGAGTAAACTGCCCTGATATTTCAGATACAGATAATAAAGGAATGAAAACTATACGCCGCGACACGTGTCGTTTCGAGTGGTTTGTCGTACGACATGACGGAGCATCGAACAATTCGTGAAACGTACAACTCACCGTTCGTATGTCGTTTCACCGTAACCATGTAACTCGAAATTTACAACGTACTGAACGTACACCTTGTTCTCTCTTCGGTATGCTATATCCAACTTCGATTGTTAAAGATGTTTATTCCTTTCTTGAAATTTTTTTCTGACACATGACAACGCGTGGGAATACGGCGGCCATCATGGACTTCTGCGCACGAAAAGTTGCGCGAAATAAGCGCATGCGCAGTATGCTACTTTATTCGCGGAAAGCATCTACGGCAGGTACGTACAATTTCCTATATGGGCCACTGCTATTCATAGCCTTGGTAATATCGAGCTTTCCATGAAAATTTTATGAATGTACGACCTAATTCGAAATAGCTTTTAACCGCTAAGTAACGGGACAATTGGAGAATTAATAAAACTGATGTTATCGCGTTCTCTTCTGCGATCATCATATATTAACAAACTGTTACCATTCTTGACGGGTGTCGCAGTCCGAAAATTTCAAACTAATTTTCATTTCATAAAATCAAACACACTGAAACGTACGAATTTGTGCTATATCGAGTGTAACCATAAAAGAGACCTAGAGACACGAAAAAGATTGGTCAGAAATTTGTCTGTTCCTTCTCCTTTGTTCGTCGCTCGAGGTAAGAATACAAAACCGGAGGAATTACGCGTTTCCCACGGGATTACGAAAAAAGGAAGCGAGGACGAAATTTTAGCCACGAAGGGAGGCGAGAATCCAGAGTATAGAGCTGGTTGGAAAGTTGGGTGGAATAGCCGAAGATCGAATTCTTAGGAAAATCTCGGTGGACAATGCTCAAATATTCCTCTTTCGCCGGACGAATCCTGATAAAGGACGAAAACGAGGTTACGTAATGGAAGGAATACGCGGCGAGTACGGTGAATAACCGGTCGTAAATATACTCGGTGAAATATAAAGTTTAATAAATCTGCAGTGCGCCGGAGATTAGCTTACGAGCATAACGAGCAATTTGTGCGAGAAAACGGGCAGGAAACGGAAGAGAAGCCAAAGCATTAAAAACGGTTCGCGTGATAGAAAAGCTAATTCGTTCGTTATTCTGTAAAGGTAATTCTATTCCGAGGCTACTTGCCTTTGTGGCATCGCTATATTGATGTTTCAACGAAATCACAAATTCAGGCAAGTTCCTGAAATTTTAGATTCGCAGATGCGTTACTATTATCACTGTTATTCGAAGAATCTCGTTTGATTTTCGATCAGTCTGGAATAAAATTAATGAAATTTAGTCGCTGTTGAAAAAGGACTCGGTGCAAACGAGCAACAAGGAGGAATGAAAGGTGAAAAGGACATTATCGAATTGCGTAAGCGACGATTGGCACGAAAATGAAAAATCCACTTTGACGAGGAAACAATGCCGCGCACATGTTACCCGTTGGTGATAATTTCGAAAATATACCGCATCTGACGAGCAACCACGATTGCCCTATTGTCGGAAATGAGCGTGGATTAAATAAACGGACTAAACGCGACACGCGGCATCTGTCGTGCGGGCAAACAAAATACAAAACGGTGCGCGTCCGCTCGTCGAACAAACAAAATGTAAAATGACGTGTCGATCGAAATAAATGGATAAAATGGAACGCGGCGTGTCAATCGTGTAAACAAAAACGGTACACGACTGGTGAAAATCGGAAGTTACGTTCATTTGATGCAACTTCTTGGTCACTTTTCGAGAGCAGTGTTTTTGGACACTTGGACAACACGGAGGAAAATAAAATTAAGCGAATAATACCGAAAGCGGAAATTTCGTGTCGACGATTTTGTAACAAATTTTTGTAAATCATAGGAAGTTTTAGAGTTCAAGAGACGTCGACGATGTCTGAAAAATTTGGAGAAATTTTATCGAAACTCTTAATTGAAAATATCCGAGAAAGATAATAAATTCGGACTTATTGCTAATGCAGATATCTATATTTGATTTAATTCCGTATATCTTTCAAATTTATTTGTCGTTACATTTTAGTACTAAAATATAGCAGGAGCAATATATCATGGTAATTATTGGTTGTTCGTCCTCAAAAAAAAGCGAGACACTCTGATCATCTACAATCTTTTTCTCTCGTAAATAGAGTTAACTTCTTAAACGCTTGAATATAACCCAGAGTAACTCGAGTGACTATTTCACAGTAACTACTTCATCATCACTGCATTACGTAAGATTTGAAGCAGTTCTTAAGTGGATATCAAGGGAAATTACTTGTTGCATGATCTCGTAAATTTAGCATATCAGTCGAGGTATAATCAACCTAACTCTATACCTTTCCGGCTACTTCAATTTTTCTAGCTGAAGATAGTTGTTCATTCGACTAACGCGTTCCGATATTTTCATTTAGAACCTATTTCCTTCAAGATTGAATTCGCAGTACAAAAGATTCTATTATGTTATTAAGTCTTTTTTCATTTCGTAATATCGTTATTCATGTACCTCTGCGACTACCTGGTATCATTACTGTATTGTCAACGATCATGAATGTTATATTAACGTGTTCTACCTATGATATATACCTTCTACGCAAATAACACGTTAATAAGCTAATATCGTAAAATAGTCGTCTAAAACATTTTCATCCGAGTTAACCAAACACGAGCAAACACTGTAAAAGAGCAAAGGAACAATTCTGGGAAGAAAGATTCGAACGACATCTCGTTTAACTCGAAAGTGGCCAAACGTTGGGAATTTGGAACGAGGGATTTCGTTAAGGGATGCAACAACCCTCCGTTATCGGGGGTGAAACAGCTAAGTGGAAGATTCAACGAACGTAACCCGCAGAAACGTTTATGATCGTCCAGAGATTGCACTGCGCATAGGTGGCTCGTATTCGTGATACAAGCGCTCGTATCTGGGTTATCCATGAAAAATAACAAGTATTCGAAGCACGTGGAATTTGAATCTACGTCGAAGAATAAACATAACGCGACTGAAAATGGCTGAAACGAGTGTGAATTTAAAATCCGAAATTCAGGGGAGGAATGTTCCAGAAGATCATCGCGTTCCGTAGTTTCGTATAAATCTGCGAATTCAAAAAATCATTCCAATTCTTCGCATTTCTCATCTCTATATTCTCGACGCTTTATTTCGCTTCTGGAATTTCGATTGGGTCGAAGAAGAGATGAAATTCGAAAATATTGACAGGGAAGTGTAAAGGAGATTTAATCGATAACGCTTTCCAGAAATGGACATGTCCCGATATCCATCGCATCTGAATATTCGAATGATGTCAAACTATACGGTTGTATAAGGGGTTTGATACCTAAATTGCTGCAGTTTCGAGGTTATAACTACGATATTAATCCTTTGCACTCGAGAGGAGACTCTCACTCGCAGTTTAATCACATTCTAATGATCGATGTTAATTAATATGTTAAATTTAGAATTACTCAACGATGCGTGAAATATCGAATTAAAATAATTCTACGTCTTAATTTGTATACGATTGCTTATTTACCTTGTGAAAAATATCGTCGACCCTATCGTAGAAAATCTTTGAATTACTGTTTCACTGTAACGATAAAATCGCCGAGTGCGAAGGGTGAAAGGATTGTATATAAAAAACTACGGATATTGATAAATTGTGAAAACAGAAGTTTCGAAATTTTAAATAGTTTAATCTGCAGGTAATTTCAGCAACTTGGAGATTTCGCGGAATATCTTGAAAAAGTGGCGGAAGAAGGTGTCGAAATCCTACTACAAGCTCTGAGAAACTTGGCGATTATTAAAACTTCGGATCAAGGGAAAGGGTAAGTCCCGAATTAAAATCACTAAAGTTGCGCCATGGGCACGAACTAACGAAGAGAATTTCCTAGTTCAGCCCTAAGGGAACGTAACTGTGGCAGTGTTTTACGAAAGCAACGAGTTACTCCGTTCAACAGATTGCTTCGTGGTATTATTTCTGGTCACTTTGACATCCTGATTGCTGGATTTATCAAATTTCTCTCGTGGTATTTTGAATTAGAATTATAGAAATAGCATCAATTTCAATAGCCCAAAGGTTGTAGGAAAGTTGAATAAACGTTTTCAACAAAATAGAGATATATCGCAAAATAATATCGATTTTAAAATACAGAAGTTCGCAATGTTATTACCCACTGTTTTGCTTATAAGGAGGAAAAAATATTCCAAAGTTTAAAGAAAGTAACAAGGAAGTAGAAAAGATACAGATGGTATCTCGATGGATAGTATATCTACCACTGAGCGTATTCTTTACGCTACAATGTAATTAAGAACTACTCCGGTTCCGCAACAATGGTAATGCCATTTTCTCTTGTGGTATTACTGTAAGAACTTTGAAAATTAATGCAAGAAGTCGAAAACGGGCTGGAAAATATTAAAGCATGTTGCAAGAAATCTTAACAAGAATACCTGTCTACATATTCATGAATGAAACGAATACCCTGCTATTTATTAAAAAACTTTCACAGAAAGTCCGTCTCGTCCTTAACTTCGTTAGACCCAAAGTACAACCACTCTACCCAGCCACTTTTCTTCCCTAACTAAATGCTATTTTTCTTCCCGGGTTACATCTGCAATTTTTATGTTTCTTTCGAACAACTGCAATACAATCTATCGATTCGAAATTTATCTCGACAATTGCCGATTTCGCAAACGTTTACTATGATCTGAGAAGTGTATAATCACAGTTACTTCGCAAAGCGTGTAGCGAAGTTTGAAAGAATTTTGCGCAAAAATAAATAGAAAATAGTCGATAAAAAAATGTTTATTGTCACCTTATTGCCTTTATACCATCGATAATTTCGAAGCGTCAAAATTGGCACAATGGACCACCAATTACACGGAAACACCTGGAAATAGCCCACCTGCCTGAATTGTACAATGAAATATTTAATCGCAGAAAGACAGCGATAGATTAAAATTTTCAGTGAGACGATGGATCAACGAATAATCTCTTTATCCTATAATTCATTCGTAACCTGTCTCATATATCATGAATGGCCCACGCAATATGAAATATATCGAAAAATTACTGCGTCTAAATAATCTGAAATTCGATAGACGAGCAACCAGAATAACAGGTATGCAAACGATCGGTGAATAAGTATTAAAGGAAACGAAACCACACTCCTGTGTCACTTGTCAAACAAATAACAATCAACCACCTATATAAAAGCAGAAAATTCAACACTGCTCTCGTTTCTGAACATACAGTACGTGGAAAAATAACAACACAAGCCTAAGTGTCTCTTAAAACTAATGCAACGTGTGTGTATGTTACGTATGTACTTACATGATACATTCGCTTCTTGATAATACCGCGGAATATTACTTGTTGTTCGCGTTTCCTTCTTGTTTTAAAACAAATTCTACTTGTTTACGTAAAAAATGGCTGCGACAAAATGATAACACAGGTAGCAAACAACGGATCAAGATTTTGTTTGTTGAAAATGAAAAGGCTTCTTGTGTATCCTCGTGTGCGGAATCCGAATCCAGCAGCAAAAATTGCTTATCGTCTTAGGTTTATGAAATAAATAGATTTTTGCTATTTTTACGAAAAGATAGTAATTTCCTAATTTTAAAGCGAAGTAATTTTTTAATTTTCTAAGATTCCAAAAGTATAAATTTCTTTCCAATACCTTTATCAACCGCTTTGAATAGCGTTAAGCTTTCTTAGTAAAATCAAATTTCATTTATAATCGGATGATTCTTCTTCCGAGAATACCGAGAATAATTTGAGGTTACTTGAGAAAGACTGAAAATCATAGACTATGTATGTTATCATTTTGTCGCCTACTTGTGCAGAGAACACGATCAAATAGCAAACAGACTGAAATCTCCTCCGCGAAATATCCCGTCGCTAATAACCAAGATGTCGATTCCACGTCAAACTTGTGCCGAAAGGAAAAAAGAAAATCCTGATCATTTCTTACCGTCAAAACGGAATCGAACTTGCACGACAAGCCTGACGACTCTCGATAAGTTTCGTCGAACGCACACCCAGGATATCTGTTATCGACTGCGAGCATACGAGAAATCCCAAGGTGGAATCGAAGCCGGTGGAAAAAACCGGAAGAATCTTGCATCCCTGCTTGTAAGCAACTTCCGTCCCGAAAAAGTTTGATTGGCACGATGTTCGCGTAGGCGAATAGAGAACAAAAGTTATCGCAGGAACTCGTCCTATTAGGAGCATTCCTGGCATTCGAAGAAGCGGCCTATCGAGAGCGCGATTTCGAGAGGGGTCGCACAGTTCGCGAAAGTTGGAAATCTCGATCTAACTTTATCAAGTGCGGCGCCAGCCTCACGGGGTAGTAGTTGGTGCCAGTAGCATGGCGTTCGATCGTTCCAAAACTCGCCCCTAATTTCACTCTTTGCCCTGACACCCGCCGACCCCTTCACCCGACCCCCCTTTTCGCGAAAGCTGTCGAAACGATCTGCCTGCCTCCGTAAAAAGGCTTGGCGTTCGTTACAAGCTGACAGCGACACGGAGCATCCTGCAGTCTAAGACTTGGATCTCCCCTAGCTACGATTATGTTTCCAGATGGCAAAGTATGTTTTGGAAACTCGACGTCGAAGAAAAACGGACTCTCGTATCTTTAAACCAAACTTGGAGTTCGGATAAGCGGTCTAGAGTGTGTTCGTCTATCACGAAAGTCGCGAATTTGAAGTAGCGAATAGGGTGGAGACGTCGAAGAGTTGGATAGACGAGGAAGTATTGAGATTCGAAATTCCCGATATTTTTCCCAATTTCGAGTACCCAACGAAGACACCGGAAATGACAAAGCTGGATCAGTTAGAAGCAGAAGTTATTCAACGACGCAGTGGGACAAGGTATCGTTCCATTTCCACGCATGGAGGATTACGTGGCCACTTGGACGCGTGGAGCAGCTTCTAACAAGCTTAACCAGAGAGTACCGCGAGAGAGTAGGCGAACGACATTAGCGACAGCTGACGTGCGTTAAGAACGATTGTTATTGACGGATCTATGGATCAGCCGGGTTACAGTCAGCCAACCAACCAACCGGAGGAAATACCGATCTTGGGACGAACGGGGCACGCGGACGGTCCGTGTTCAAGGGTGACATTTATGAGGGGGCTTACGACAAGAGCCTGCTACATATTGGATAATTCGCAGTAAACTATTCCAACGCTACACTCGCGCCAGCGTGTTCCCTAATGAGGATCGCGGTGTGTAATGCACGGCTGCTGGAACGATGAACTTGGACGAATTGATCCCTCGATGCAAATGCTTCTGGGATCTACTTATTGGCGAATTTACATAACTATGGCCTTCGTGATATTTCACGATTGCAAGTATCAGCGTGCATCGTCTAAAAATTTTCTTTCGGAGTGCTTTAAAATATCATCGAAATGCGAGTAGCCTATCTGCTGGCCTATTTACGCCATAAATAATATAGGTTTGATGTTAGAACTTACGAAAGAGCACGTGTCATTATCTAGAAATTTTGTTGAACCTATTACTCTAATTACGGTGTATTTGGATATATACGGACTATCGTCGAATAATAGTTAGATCTGGGATTTACATGCTGGTATACAGACATTCGTGGTTCGAAATTCAACGATTATCGAAGAACACGAGTATGGCTGAATAACTCTCCTTAACTTATTATTCCGACGTGTTACTCCGATTACGGAGAACTAAAATGTTCCCCATTTAGTTTCTATCAATACTCGATGTGCTAGACCTGCAGAGCTCTTATTATGGTTCCATTAGGAACTATTAGTTTGCGTCACTCCAATTTCAATTGTATTACAACGGAACGACCAAATTTACGTTCCAATATAGTTATTCCAATGTCACAATTCGATGAAGTAGATAAGTCTTTGACTACTAAAAATAGTGCATAGCCATTCATCATCGGTGATCTTCTATTCTAACCTAACGATCCAGATATTGTAACCACACAAAGTTTTGCCATAACTCGTTCCACTATTAACCTTCTTTCTATTTCTCCTCTCTATTGTGAACTTACACTACAAATTACAACGACGCGACACGTTAGATCAATAAAACGACGAACGCCGAGTCTAAACTGCGAGCAAATCTAGGGTTCCCTAGATCTTCTCTTTTACTCTTACCCGAGTCCAATATTTTCGAAAATTCTTCACCCTTTACAAACCGATTGGAAAATTAAAATCGTTCGTTCACGATGTACACATACGCTATCGAACAAGTGACGGCTGATCCGCGATTTCTTTATCGGGAGCTTACGCAAACTGGCCTAATACCCGTATGGCAGCGCGTAGACAAAAGCGGGGAATTAGCAAGAGGAGTTGCATCACGGTAACGACTCTCTAATCTCGTTCCAACGACGTCGTTCCACTTTACGGTCATTTCTATCGAGCTTTCGGAAAAATCGATGCGTCCGACGATCGCGACCTCGGCGTCGCGACGCTAGTTTCGTGCACGGTTCCTCTTCGTCTCCGTTCCAACTGACCACGACCCTGCACAGTCATCGATAAGCGTTTAAAAGCCACTCGTCACGCGACGCTATCTCGTTGCGTGAAAAGCATGCTGGCGTTTCTGTTTTGCCACCGACCCGCGCTCTCGATCAAAACCGGATATCTGGCTTAATGTTTACGGGAAGAACCTCGACTTTTCGTACGCGTGTTAACCATCGGTTGACACCGGGAACCCGTAAGAGTAGTTATGCCTCGAGATTTGTCTGCTTTTTTGGGATCGAGAGTCTCCCTGTCTTGGCTACTGGATCAGATGGAATAGACCGAAACTGTTGTTGGGCAAAGTGGACCGACATTCGCAAAAACCAGAGAGGATTGATGAGTCCTATTAAGACGAGTTAGAGCTAAAAGGGGTTGAAATAATGGAATAAATTTTCCTACGTGAGATGTCGTTTTGGGGCAAAACTGGAGGAGTAAAGCAAGGTATGTCGAGTATCGATCAAGTACAA
Organism: Eufriesea mexicana; assembly: GCF_001483705.2. Classification (NCBI taxonomy): domain Eukaryota; kingdom Metazoa; phylum Arthropoda; class Insecta; order Hymenoptera; family Apidae; genus Eufriesea; species Eufriesea mexicana. Next base: position 37,189 of record NW_016907982.1, read on the forward strand.
CGTTGTCTTCGATTAATTAATTAATGGACAAAATTTATTTTGCGTCTTTTATCCTTATGTCAGAAATGGGAGACTGGAAACTGAAGAGACCAAGTTAAATTCCCTTACAAGTATTTAAATTCATTTCTGTCAAAACACGGATATCACCTGTAGGGTGAGGTTCCACGAAGTACCGTATAACGTAACGAGGGTTTATATATATTTTTTGATACTCGAGTTTCTCAGAACGAAAAAAGACCAGGTACTGAATACGTACAAAGTATCGTGACGATTCGTTTGTAGGGTATTGGCCTGCGATACGTTGTATGCCAGCAGTCTCGACGACTCGTTCGTAGGGTAGTTTCTTACACAACTATATCGACCCAGGATCTAATATAATAATCTATAAACCGCTTTCTACTCGTTACTTGACAAAATCAAAGGGCACAGTAGAGCCGATCCTCTGACCATTCGAGGGATTAAGATCCACGTTTCGAGCGCGGTATAAATTGCTACAATTACACCCCCGACTAACCCAGACAAAGGCTAGGCCAAGGGGAAAAAAAAGTAAGGAAAAAAAGAAGATTAAATTGCGCGATACCGTACAGAGGGAAAAGAATCGTGCGATACAGACGATACGAAATTGTCTCTACACGTACACAGCTTGTCGCCAAATTGTCGACTAACGCGACACATGTAAGTCCCTTCAACCTTCCCTCTGAAAAAAGGAGAAAGAGAAAAAAGGAAAAAATGGAAGAAAAGTACGAAGCAGAGAGCGAAAAGGGAGAGAAGGAAAAAATAATAGAGGGAGAGGCGAAAATAAGTTGCCAAAGCGAAAGACGACGAACGAGAGAAGGACCGTAAAAACGTTTCGGCATTCGACTCGCCGCGAAGCGAGCCGAAAGCGAGCCACGAACAGGGGAACAATGGTTCAGCGCCGCTCGTTAAAGCATTAAAAGCACTTTTGTCTTCCGTGGCCGGCTAAAAAGCGGCAGTGATGGCCTCGAAAAGTCCGCCTCCGCGCCATCCCGGCTGCCATGGGCTCGAAAACTCTCTTCTCCTACTGTTCCAGTTCCCCCTAAGTGTTTCTACCCTTCGTCCTCAACCTCCAACCCCAGCCACGTCGTTCGCTGACAAGCGTGCTGCCACGCCGGGACGCTGCACCGAGTTTCATTTTCTTTCTTCCTTCGCTTTTTCGCGAATCGTGCAGCCGCGTTCCATCGCGGAGAGGCTATCCGATTTTTCTCCTCCGACTAAAAATTTTATTGCCACCTGCGTGCTAGGACACGTTTTTAGTATATATTTAGGGATTGGGTAACTGTGCCGGAAAAATAGACGGCTTACCGAGCATTCCTTGGGCTTGTCCAGAGGAATTTAAATCTTCATCGAGGACGGAAATAAATAGCTACGCTGCTTTCGCGACCTTTCTCATTAAATTCTTACTCAAATTGTGTATCCATGAAATCGTAAAAGCGTAACATTGTAATTGGACTGGAAATTTATATCCACTACTGGATTTAGTCTCTACTGAGTCACTCACGTGAATTGAATTGTAGAATCGTTTGCTGGTTTTTGGAACGTACCTGAAACAGAAAGAGGAACATTTTAAATATTCAAGCACATTTCTATTATATTCATTGTGAGTCTTATCACTCTTGTCAACCCGGAAAATATATTTTGCGATAATTTTAACTTACGATCTATGGAACTTCCTTCCTACGACGGGGATATAAAATATTCCCCTTATAAATATTCAAGACTAAAGCGCAGAAGGACTCTCCGAAAGTATTACACCGACATCAAACGCGATTGTTTTATAAAAGAAACGTTCAAAACGAATTAAAATAATAGGAGACATATCAGTTCGAATATAAAGCTTCGTTCAAGAACAAGTTTTTTTCGTTCAGTCTTCGTTTAAAAATTTTTCGTATTACCAAAACAACCACCGGGTTAAAATATACGGTCCAGGGCAAAAATTCCACAAAAATTCCGCAAAAATTCTGCAAAAGTTCTGTAAAATATACACAAAAAGAATCGAAGTTTTTCGCTGAATAAGTTGGACGATATTTAATGATAATTAGTGGAAATGGCAAAATGGCAAGACTAAGACGACGGAAAAAGGAGAAGATGGAATTTAGATACACTTTCTGCCGCATTAAGTACGCGATAATATTAAAGTTTGCTGCTTTTCTCGTCAACCTGTTCGCCGAATAAGGGAAACAAACTTAATAACACGTTTGATAAAATTTGCTCGCTTAATTCGCCCAATTGAATTTACGAGGCTCGCCAATAAATTACGTGATCAGGGTATCTCTGGTTTAAGCTTGAAATATTCTGTTTTAAATATTCACCCGATCTCAGGTATCGTTTGGGTAATGTCAATTATGGAATCGTAATATTATTGGTCGATTAATAAATTATTGGATTATCAAATATGTCTGTTTGGAGGTACGTATCTTAATTTTAAAATGTCATTCCGTCGTTGGTAGGAAATTTGGTTCGTTCGAGGAGTAATATAATTTACTTTACCGTGGATTATAATTTGATTTACCGGTGAATTAACAGTTACCATTCCATTTATAACCTAAGCACGATGCACAGTACATACCTAAGTTGTTCGATATACCTGAAACTGTACGAGGAAACGGTATTAATATACAATTATTCTTCTATTTTTATGGGAATGTAAAATTGAAATTACGAATTTTTCGAACGCGTCAATTTGCTATTAACTAATAAACATTGGAAGAAATTATGCATATGAAGAAAAAGTTCGCGGTCTTTTATTTACATGGACCCTATACACGTGTGTACGTTAATTAAAAAATATTCTTCTCGCCATTAATAAAACTGAAACATTGAAATTTCCATTGAAGATGAAAGCTTCTTCGACTCGTATTCGCACATGCGTAATGTCTTACTATTATATTCATTCTGTACCTCGATTTAGCGATTCAAATTCACTCGAGTCGAATGATCTCACTGGATATGCTCGATAGTAAACTTCAAAGAGCATGCAAAGTTGCGTAAGATATATCTTTGAACTCGCAAAAGGCAAAGATAGATGCTCGCATAAAATAGATACTGAATAGTTGCTCGTTAAGGGTGTCAGACTTGTAATACTCGGCTGTCTTCCATGTAATATCGCGAATGCTTCTCAGCTGTCTTGTCTATGCGAAAAATTTCCCATACAGAGACCGCGAGCTTGTAGCTACCGTGATGATCAAACTGTTAATTTGCCATTAATCACAAACGCTTTTATGAGCATTTACTGCATCGCGAATATTGAAGCAAGCAAAACTATACTCGTTCGACTGATCGTGTAACGTTCAAACGAGGATTTACATTAAACGCGACAAGAAAAGCAATAACGATCGTCGGCTAAAAAATCGCAACTCTCTCATTAAAAATATTTCACGGACTAGTAAGCATGAAAAGTACATCTATGAAACATTATCAGCCGAGTCGTAATATTTGATCCACTTGTTATGAAACATTACGAGAGTTTATAACCTAAAGTTCAGAATATACGTTTGGTTCCTCACATGTTCCTTTCGTTGTAACGTCGAAACGTCCACTCGAAATGTATTATTTTATATCAGCTTAGCGTGAAAGGGTTGATGGAACTTTGCAACGAGGTATGAAAACATCATCCGACTCCACTTTATCTTCAAATGTTTCATCTAGTTTAAAAAACGACCAGGAGTATAAACCTCGCGCGAGAAATGTTTTCCATTCTCGTGCCACAACTTTAAACGACTATCCTTGCCGTTAACGAGTAAATTCGATCGAAAATTCAGTCGAAACGCAAAAGTTCCTGACACACGGTTCCTAGGCGAAACACGTTTGTATCGATAAATTTGCTGGAACGCGCGAGTGAAAACGCAATGGCCACGACAAAGGCGCCTCACCCTATCTACGTGTTTGCGCATCAATGCGTCTCTGCGCCTCTATCATTTACCAAGTTCCATTAGCATACAGTTGTGACAGTGCAGCGACACGTCGGTCGTCGCGTTAGCAGCCAACAAAGACTTTCGTTAAATTTATACGGTGATATGATTCGAGTAATTAACAGCTGCCAATCGGAAAGACGACATACCGTTGGCACGCGTTTGAAGACAGACCAAATTATTTCCAGCTCGATGAGACCATGCGAGGAAAGGGAATGGATAGATCGCAAGGAACGAGACAGGTGTGTGGGATAATCGAGGATCTGTCAGAAATGAAAACGAAACGATTGACTTTACGACGATCCCGTAAGTTGACAGTTTCTTGCGATTTTATTAGACGACGTCGCGGCGATCATGGTACGCTTGTCTCTCTCGTGCATTTAACCAGCGAACAGGTCTCCTGGTTATCCAACTATCGATCGTTTGCTCCTGTCACTCGTAAAACGTCCATTCCAAATGAGAAGGAATATGAAGGATCACGACGTACACGCGACATACTCTGTTCCATGAATAACGATCGTTCGAATATGGAACGAAGAGTATTTTGGGAAACATGGAACACCGAGCTGGTTGACTCGCGCCACTTGTCGAACGTAGTAACCCCGGCGAATAGTCAGACCTCTGTGTATCTCGTGCCTTATATTGTACATACTTCGTTCTAATTAAATTGAGTGCAGCATCTTTTATGGCGGACCTTTTGTTGAGAATTTTGAAGTTGGTTGCAGGTAGGTTCATGCGAGGTTAGATGACTTCCGATCGGGATTCATTGGATACCTTTACCTACCCCAGGAGTGGTGACCTTTCTCGAGAATACTTGATACGATGCATAAAACTCTAATTATTCCGCGTTTCATAAATATCAAGAACAACTGGTACTGTCATATGATAAAAATCGTGGAACTTTTGAACCGTGTCTAAAATTTATCCAAGAGAAATTTGCGTTGATATATTCATTGACAGCTGCAACAGCGAATGGATCACTGTAGCATAATAGCGTTGATGATAGTATTAATCCACGATAGTATTAATCAGCCAATAGTTGCTCGATCCGAAAGTAACCAATTTCTAAAACTGTCGTTTCGGAGGAGATCAAAAAATAGAGAAGTAGAATATTACAAAATAATTTATAATATCTGAAATTATGAATGGAAAGGTCGAGACACTATTCACGTAAAAATATTTGCTTGGAATAACTCAAATATTTTCCTTTAATTAACCTTAATTAATTCTATGCCGCCACAGACGAGTGCACTTGAGAACGAGATCAATTAAAACATAACCGTACAATAACACGTATGTACGAGAACAGATGTAGAAGATACTTAAAAGATTAAATAATATTTACATTGACCTTCCGTTTCGAATACTTCATTGTTCCCAACCATGTAGAATAATTCCCTCTACCGACACCGATGAACTTGTTTTCAAATACCATTGCTCGACCTCCTTGTTATATTCATTAACTTCCGTATAAGATAAGTAAACCGCGCGCGTCACGTCTTTCATAACTCCAACAGAGACAGTTTACTTTCGCCCACACGTCCATTAAAACGTAATTTATCAGCGCGTCTGAAAGAAAGACACTGCGAAATCAGAAGAATCCTGCCCGAGGAGACACAATCTCTGCCATCGCGACGCCCTTTTCTTTCCAATTACACGATTCAGCCCCAAACATTCTCCCGATACCGAAACTACCTCAAGCCGTCGCGACCCTTAAGAATTTGTCACCCTGCCATCCATTACGAGCCATCCGTTTAAGCGGAAAAGGGGGTAAAGGGGAGGGAAAAGAGAAAAGGACGGGAAGAAATAACTCGAACGTTTAAACGGTCGATTCAGATCCCGCCATTCCATCAACAACACTCCGTCCCGGGATCAGTCAACGTCCCCGACATTCCACCGGGTCGTGCTTCTTCGAACCGAGCAGTCGGGAGGCCGCGCATACGAAAGCCTGACCGGCAATCTGCCGGCATTCATCACCAACTCCCCTTTCTACGGGAGTCACAGGAATCGTTCGATCCACAGGACGCTGCCGCGAGACCCAACGAAATTCCCCATCCCGCAGGAACGGTCTTGTTTCGCTTATGAAACAAGCGTCTCGTTTCCCAGAGCAAATAGCTGTGGTGGACGAGGTTCGTGCGGCCACGAAACTGCCGTCACGTCCGCTACGCATGCCTAAACTAACCAACCTCGAAACTAACCGAACCACGCTAAGCCTTCGCTAGCCTCTCTCTCTCTCCCTCTCTCTCTTTGCCTCTGCACGGTTAACAAAGACGCCGTGTGCACCAGACACAGAGGAAGCGAAGACAAGTCCGAGTGTGCCAGGATGAGCGAGTGTGTAGATAGATATTGGATACCTTGCCGACACCGTTCCAATCTCACCGGCCTGTCCATCCAACGTGGTCGTACCTTGGTCTTATTCTTCCTCTTCATTTCGAGTCTTCGTCTCTGTCCTCCGCGTGCTTGTGTGCAGGAAGAGTGTTTAGGGACGAGTGCGGTTTGTCCTATGGACACTGGGAATGTTGGCGTTCTAGCGCATCCGATGTTCCTGAATGTAACGATTACGCTTTTAGCGTGGTCAAACGAGAAGGAACTGCGTCGGAGTGGGTCGAAGGAAAAACGAACGAGGTCCCTGTCGATTTTTTCCGCATCTTGGTTCGTAATGTGATTGGATCGAGGATTTAAACGAGAGATTGGATTTATGAGGTGCAAGAGGGGGATTAGAGCCCGAGTCAGTGGCTCTGAGTACAGCTGGCTGAAAGGGCAGAGATCGATGAATGTAATCTAATGCGCTGCATCAGCTGTCATTTTCACCGTTGCCATATTGCAGCTGCTGCTGAATAATTTTAAGCGGAAACGAAATTAGCGAATCTGCTTCAGCTGTTACGTCAAGTACTCCAGAGCAGGAGCAATAAGCTGAAGACTTTTCGGGTTTCCTAGTATCAGATGTCTGTTTGGTCATCTATAGGTGTTTATCTATGTACATTAGATGAACTCGAGACTGGCTAACTTGGCAGTAGGTAAAGAGTCAGAGTGTAGAGGGTTTAATGAATCATAGTAGCGTTCTGAAGAGTCGTAATCGGAATTGTAAGGAAGACCACGTATTTTGGCTGAAATCAATCTGTGCAAGTCTGGGCTCAAATAAAGCAGTGTAGAGTGTGAAGAGTTTATGGTGAGAGTGTCAAAGTCAGTGTCAGTGTCAGAGTGAGGTACAATAGGCCGAGTGTTTAGTATTAGCGATGGGTTGGAGTCGTAAAATTAGACTAGCCTTAAACTGTACCAAGCAATAGTTTATATTCCAAATATACATTATCGTTGTTAAATTCGAAACCGTGTAATTTGTCCCGTGCGTGCGCTTTCCCTATTTCCCCCTTATCCCTTCACCTTACATATTCTACGTGAAAAGCGGTTCCCCGTGAATCACGTTTCGATTTAACTCTCGGTCTTCAACGTTCTCGCTCCCGCGACGATAAATCCTATTTTCGCGTTCGTCTTCCTTAAAATTGGAGCAGCTTTGACCCGGCAAAATTTACTCTACAGATTCGGCAACTTAGTAGTCTTGTACAATCACCCTTTAACTCCGGTTATAGTACAATTCTCTGGCCGTCTCGTACACGCCTGCTTTCCTTCGATATTCGCTGGTACGCCTCTCTGTCCCTTGGTTCACAGCAGTGGAACCGTAGCCGAGGTTCTGTTTGCGGTTAAGTTCTGGGACTGTTTGAACGAGGAGGTTTCGAGCGTCGATGTCCCTCCGTTTGTGTAGGCGCAGGTAGAAAGGAAACGAAACGCGATAGAACAGCTGAAAGAGACCATGTCATCGGCTAAAAGACCGCTGCTTGCAACCCTTCTTTTCCTTTCTTCCTAGCACTTCGCTGCTCCCTTTCTCTCTATTACTCGCTTGTTTAGTTATTCGCGTTTCCCCTTTTTCCTCTCGCTTATACTCTTTACCCAGTTTCCGCTCTTTACCACATCTTCCTCGCCTACTCCCTTTCCTCTTAATTATTTATGCATTCCATGCATCCTTTTTCTCTCACTTTCCAGATTCCTCCTCTTTCTCGGCCGCCTTTCATCCTTTTTAATTCACTTTTTGTCCCATTTATTCCCTCCCTTATTCGACATACTTCTTTCCATTTCTGCTCGTTACTCCACTCTAACTCGCACATTCTTCTTGCCTTTTCTCTCTCTTTTTCCCCTTCCGGTTCTGCGTTCGCTCGTTTCATCTCACTTTCCTATTTTTTATTACTCGCATTCGTATCTTTCGCTCGTCTACTTATTTCGGTACATGCTTTCCTTTATTCTATTCTGCCATTGTTTCCCTTTGTCACGCGTTTAAACGTTTTCTTCCGCGTTCGCTGAACGGACATTCGCGTTTTCCTCTTTTCTCCGTGTTCCCTCACGCTCTTGCCCTCTATTTCAATCAATTATCCGCACACTTTTCTTTATTACTGAGAGAATTCCTCACACAGTGACTCTTTAATAGACCGTTTAAATGCGTCCTATTTAACGAAGTCGCTCATTTTTACGCGTTTTCTCCAACACTTGATAATCCACGTAGCCTACCTGGGTTAAGATCGAGCTGTTACATTGCGTAGAAAGCTTCTCACTTGTTTGCAGAATGGAGTATTTGAATTAGTAGGTAGGAAATTAGTAGGAAATATAAATAATAAAATAACATAAATAAAATAGAAAACGTGAATTAGTAGAAAGTTGAGAGGATGATGAAAAACGAAATCGAATTAACAACCGTTAGTGTCAATTCACGTCCAATTACGAAAACTAGACGATAAGGTGGCTAAGAAATAGACCAACAACTCGGAAGGTTAATCTTCCGAAGATCTTGACCACTTGGTCTACCCTGTGTTAATTGAGAGATTAGTAGGGTTAGGCTAGGCCTAAGGAAAAGCGAAGCTCCTATCCACAAATAGCTCGTGCACCGTGTCACGGGTTCCGTGATCCCAAAAATCGGTATAGTCCACCATCGACCCCGATATAAAGCGTAATAATTTCTACGCTTATTGTCTCCAACGACTGATCATAACTCGAAAATTTCGCCTAACGGGTCCTGAGAAATCGCTTCGTAGGGTTTCCTCCTTTCTCCCGGGTTTCCTTTCACTCCATCGCAGACCTAACCTTCTCGTCCTCGCGAAGTATCGTAACGAGAGAGCAGAGTATCGAAAGTGGTAAACCGATCTCGACCCGAGTCCACAAACCAGTTTGACCTTTCGGCCAAACTTCAGCCCACTTTAAACGAGGCTTCCTCCTTTGCAAAGCTGCGTATATAGCGACGGAGAAAGCACCTGAGCTTTTAACCGGCAACGAGCATCCAAGCTACGCCTTCGCTCTTTCTCCAGGGAATCGAGGAGTGCCGGCTAGCCCTTGGAAAGCGATACGCGGCCCGGTTAACCCCTTAGTGCCTCCTCGGTTTTATGGTCGCGACGTTGTAAATGCATTAAGGCAGCAACCGACGATAGCGAACCCTCGTGGCCCGGCATCGCCTCTTGGGAACCGCACGGCTTAGAAAACCAACCTGTACCTCCTTCCTTTTTCTAAAATTCGATAATGGATAATGATATTGCTATTTAGAACGGGAAAGAAGGAAATGGCCAATTTTGGAAAATCGCATCGTCGCTTTGTGGCTTTGCGCGATGTTACGCGTCGTTTCTGGCTTTTTCAGAGGTACTTTATGTACCTGTCTGAAGGAAGTATTTAGCGTGTATAACATATTCACCTGTGATAGAGAATCGAATTATGTTACCGAGCAGCAGACAAAGTGTGACGTACCCAGTAGAATCATCTATCGGCGAATCATTCCTTTCTGATCAACGAGACCTAAATGTAAGGATGTTGCATCTGCTTTGTTTGAACATTACGCGAGAGTATCGGTATTCCATTGAGAGCTTCGCTATTGCACGCTATAAAGGATCTCATGGTCTCCGCGTTAATTAAAGTGTAATTTCGGTAAAGGGTCTAAGACACATTTTGAGCGGAGGTATGACCAAGTGTGTCCCTGATCAGATATGGGTTTATGATCTTCTCCGAGTATCCTAGTACATTTGCTTCGAACTTGCTTCGAAATTCTCTACATTTTGGATACAAACGTCTTAGAACGCTTAGAAGATATTGCTACGAATTACAAATTTTCGAAGATTCATCCTTTTCAAACACGATTCGGTATGTTTCAAATTCTTAAGTTACAAGTAAATCTGTAATAAGTTGCTGATTTAATTTGATTTTTAATAATCTATCGAATCTAATTATGGTAATAATTAATATTACTTATTAACCGATATCGTTGTCGATCGTTCTAATCGTCCTTTCATTGCATCCTTAGTACCCTGTATGATATAATGAGGCATTGAGGATAGCTGTATCGCCTTTGAAGTGAAACTTCGGTAACAACGTGAAATTTTCATCGAGTTCTGATTTACCAACCTGAAACATCAGTTCTCCAAGTTATGTACAAATCCTAATTTGCACTTTGGAAACTTCCGGCTTATAACGTGTCTTTATGCTATTGATGGCACGCCATTTCAAAGGCTATGAGCAACAGAGTCGATTTTGATAGAGATACGTCAATAAATAATTAGCCTTTCCCCACTATGACTGTCTCAGTACTTGCCATGAACTCACGAAAGAGATAATACGACATTTTCCAATGTCGGCTGCAAAGATTCCTTTATACGGGAAATTCGGAATAAGAAGGGTACCAGTTTTAAGGCGGAAATAATATTTGTAATATCTGCTAGAAAAATTCCTTTATACGGAAAATTCATAATAAGAAGGATACCAGCTTTAAGGCGGAAATAATATTTGTAATATCTGCTAGAAAAATTCCTTTATACGGGAAATTCGGAATAAGAAGGATACCAGCTTTAAGGCGGAAAATTAGCCGATGGACTTTGAGTTAGAATCCAATCAAGGTTTAACCGAAAACATTCGATTAAACTTCAGTTATTCAGAAGTTAGTCGCCAGACAGTTAGTAGTTAACTTAGACTATTCGGTCAATTACTGATCGATGAGGTTCGTTTAAAATATCGATAGAATTTCACCTCGAATTTTCACTTCATCTAACTTCTTTGGTTCGTGATTCTTCCGAACCAAAGGAACAGAAATTTATCAATCTCGAGATCTTGGGCGATCTTCCGAAAATCTTCCAACGACGTCACAGCTTGATATATTTCGCCATTCGCCAAATTCTCGAAGCTCGTAACTCGGAACATCGACTTGGGATTTTCAAATATTTTAGCCTCGAACGGAAACGATATCTATATGGAAAGAATGATCGAGTAAAATCGAGCGAAATGAATATCCATTCCGTGGATCTAATTTGGAGAGTTGCTCGTATGAAAATTTTCCAGCCAACGAAATTCCCATTCCCTGCATCGAGAATCCATATCGATTAGAGAAAAAGGAAATACCCGGAAATAGCAGTATCGACGTAGAAATTTTTTCCATTAGTCATGGCAAGTGGCGAGGTGTCGAATTGCCATCGTGCCTGAAGGAACGAGCGGTTAACCATGGGAGAAACGTCGGCTAATATAATTATGAACACCATTACCAGTGCGTATAATAGGATTCTAATGACTTAGTAGTTAGCAGGCATTGTATTCGACTCGACGGATCGATCGTATGGAACATGGTCGCATAATTGGTCACGGTCTCTTAAACGAGCTGAAATCGGTGACACGTAGAGGTGCGATTCCTGTTGCAGGTTATCGTTCGATTATCGCATTTTTTAGTAGGATCATGTTCGCATAATTACCCGTAGAGATCGGTTCGATGACTCGTGAATAGTGGAAATTGAAGAATGAAATTATACGTGAAAGTAGAGAAAGTTTGGAGACGTCCAATCGAAAACGTACACAGCCTATATACAATGCAATACACAATGTTATAGGATAAATGCTAATCGTCTTATATCTGATACATGTACATGTGTATGTGTGTGTGTGTGTGTATGTGTCGATGTCATAGATACTGATGGGAGTATGAACGTAGTGACTGATAAGGTAACTAATAACTGAGGCAATTTTAGTCAGGACACTACTATCGAACGATAATGATGTACATAATTGGATAATAATGTGAAAACCCAATGCTCAATCCATTCGAAGAAGTAATTTTTATTTAAAACGAGTATCCAATTATAATATAAAATAATATAAAATACGAAGGGAATTAGAACAGTTAAAGAACGCGTGATCAACTTCATTCCCAAGGGTGTTACAGGGGATAATAAAACGAAGTTAAATTAAGGCTTCGAATGGTTAGATGAAAGATTCAAAACGACAAAGTTCACGAGACGAAGTAATACAAGTTTACGATACGAACATGACTTCGTCATTTTTGAAATACGGAATTCAGATGTCTCGTGACTCTTTCTAATTTATTTATCTGCAGAAAAGGAAATTCCTATCATCCATTTGCTGCTTCCTTCTTTACCCCTTAATTTAAAATTCGCAGATATCAGAGAATTTCAATGAAATAATTAAAATAAAATGATAATAAAGATAAACAGAAAATAAGAGTAATTTCGAGAAAACACTCTGTTGAAAAGATAAGTTTAGTTGTAGGCAAAAATTAATTTGGGATATAAGGGTTATGAATAAATAGTTTATAAGATCTAAATTCTAAATTGTAAGAAAGAACGAGTGGATCGAGTATGCGTGCAACGAATGAAGTATGGTATGAAAGAAGAGAGAACAAATGAGAGAGTAGTGGTGTAGGTCAGTTGCAATTCAGAATTCATATAGAGTAAACACGAGAACGGGTATCGTGCGAAAGAGTAAACATAATTAGACATATTTCATCGACAATTTTTACCCTGTCCAATAATATCGTTAAACAAATATTTAATATATTCGTATACGTGTAATATCCGCGACTAACGGTATTTACACCACTGAACATCCTTTCGAATACTATCCCTGTACTTAAAAATTTCGAATTTCGAAAAATTATTAGGAATTTATCAAGTTTACTCGAAGCTCTTGCGAAATTTCTTCAGAACGTCGACTACCATTGTCGATATTTCCACGACATATTTAGAACTTGCCACTCGATTCAGGCAGCAAATGAAACACGAAACAAGCCCATTTTCCACGTCGAAGTGGAACAATTATTACACTGACCGAGTAAGAAGATTCGAATATTTTGGGAAAACGAATCATTCGAGAACAGTCTGTAGGAAAGAAAATTTTGGATACGTTCAAGTTGGCGAGTTTAGAGAGAACTGTACGAAGCTGCAGAGACTATCGGATAGAAATCAAACGAACAAACGACTAAAGGTAATGAATGTCGAATTTACTTTGGGTTCCGCGGATGGGGAGAGTTCGCGAATTTGCCAAGAGGAAACGATTCGTGGGATACGAATCGTTTTCATTGGATTTCTGTTAACGAATTCCACCGGATTCCACCAAAGTTTATTTATTCCACGGTTTTAGACCGGCTTATGAGGACATTTATGCGGATCGAATATCGCCGACGTTTAAAATGGTTAAGTAATTACACGAGTGCTCCTGCCCACGTTTATTTATCGTACATTCAAACAGATTAACGTCTTATGTGATTTTCATCCGTGGAAATTGCAGTGATTTTTTACCTGCTCTGTAGAGATCGATCGAGGACGGTTGTAAACAAGAACTTTCCAAATTTCGATAAACGATAAATCATGGATTTGTAAATTTCCATGTTATTCCCGTTTTCCTTTTTCCTTTATCTCGTTGAAGCAGAAAGTCAAAGATGTTTTATCCTTTTCCTTCGTTGAACTGCATATTCGGAAGTGAGAATATTTTGCAACGGATGAATATAGATAGAAGGATTCTATAAGAATATTTTATTTGTTAAACGTGAAATTTCGGTTCTACGAGTATCGAATAAAATGCGTTCAACGTGCATTAAAATATGAACTTCAAACACGACGCGGATACCTGTAAGCACGAGTTGCAGCGCATCCTTTGATAGCAACTTTAGACTCTTTTACTCGAAACAAGAGAAAATATGAGATAATCTGAAGAAGGACCATTAAACAAGGACTCATAATAACGTGAATGTGTTTCATGCTTGGAAACTCGCGAAATTTATCATCTCGCATATTCAGGATACTTCTCTCTGCCCTGTTATGAACGAAAATTGCCTTTACACGCTATCGCATTATTCCTTTTAATTTTCTCTAGAATGCGCCGAGGATAGTTTGGTTTTATTTAAAAACCGGAAAAAGTGTGGAAAATACAAACGAGATAAACTGCATTATCTTCTTCATAGTAAAAGCTGCTTCAAAAGGACTATGTATTAGGATTCGTGCATAACTGTATTCATTTTTATAATTTATTACTGTATTAATTTTATAATTTTCGGTGAAATTGTTTGGCCGATGATTCTTAGAAATTTTATTTCTAATCGAGTATTAATTTTCTGTACACGAGTCAAAATAATACGATAGGGAATAATCTCTTTTCCACGGAACCTTTCTCCTCGTCGAACCTTTCTTTCACCTTTGTACCATGTAAAATGTATAATGCAAATAGAAACTTCGATGGACAGATAGTAAATCTATCGACAGTCGACTAATAGATGAAATAGATGGAATGTTTCCTAAAAGAGAATTCTTTCAAATGAAAATCTTTTGAAACAACTTTCCAATTCTATTTCTTCTAAATGTACCCAACAAAAGGCCCTTGCACGATCAAAATGGATATTCATTGTCGATTTTTCGGTTGTTCTATATGAATCAGGTTTGAATAATAAATCAGTGCGTTACGTTCGCGCGCGATTAAAAGTATAATCTGAAACACTAGCTGGAAACAATATTCCGTTCAAACGAAATCCAAGTACGTATAACATAAATGAAATTTTTCGAAAAATTTCATATTCACTTATTACCGGTCTCACGATAAATCGTATCACGGTTACATCCGAAAAGTAATAATCCAATTTATTTAACAGTTACATTACTCGAATAACGTTACATTACTCCATTTTGTTATTGCTGGAATTTTTGATAACAGCGATCACACGCTAAGCAGTGATCAATCGAGAGGTTGTTCCAGAAAGATAAAAAAGATAACGATTCCATTTATAAATGGAAAGAATCGCGATATAGCAAGAGATATTACCCTACTTCGCAGTTCCACGGATTCTCTTTACCCACCTTTCACGTTAAAAATTCCCCGGCCACACAACTTTATCGATTATTCTTCGCGTACCGTTCGCCAAGCCATGATCCAAAACACAGGAAAAAGGAGCAGAGGGTGGAGAGAGAAAAAGCGCAATAGAAATTAAAAGGCCACGCTCTGGAAGCGGTTCCGCAGCGTGACTTTATCCGCGAGGAAATTATTTCCACCGCGTTACAACCCCATTAATGCGGCACACGGTCGTCGTAAAAACCGCTTTTTCGAAATCGCAGGAATATTTTACGCGGGTAACGTAACCATCCCGCGGCGTGTAAACGTAAAACGATAAGCGTTCTCCGCCCCTTCTTCCCTTTCATGCACACGTGTACGCGCGGCCTTTTTCACCCTCTGTCGTCCATTTTTCACCCCGGCGAATAAACGGTGGAGCGATTGGCGGTATGACCGGCACGAGACGAGGCAAAGAGGGATGCGTCGCGTTTTCGCGAATAATTCCGAAACATTCCCGTGAAATTCGCATGGCACAATGCCGTCGGCCGCGTAATGCGATGCAACAGAAATCATGGCCGCTGGAGCCCGTCCTTGCGCGGAAAAATTCTTTTCCGCCCCGACGACATTTCAACGACGTCGGAAATGCGTCGTTCGTGGAACGCTTTATCGAATTGGAAAACTGCTCGTCCAAGCATAAGCGGTAAAAAGCGTACGTGGCTGCCGCGGCATTTTAAGAGAAACCTTCCGCTAAGGGCAATTGAATACCCCTGTACTCGCAAGGAAATCGCTGCCCTAGGGCTACGCCCAATGCAGGACACCTCTCTGCCTAGTTAAGTAACGCGGGAACAATCGAGAATTATCTAATCTATGCAGCGACTCGAGGATTTTCTGTTTCATGAAATCATGCAAGGTGTATGACAAGTTTTGGCGCTATCAAGCTTTGCTATAAGAGCGATTGTTGATCTTTGAGAGGTTATCGAGAGGTTAGGTCTCGAGCCACGGTTTCCAACGTTTAATAAAAAATTCGAAAATTTAAATGGATAAGGGAGGAAATGGAAACATGGGTCACGAAATTATTCAATTTGTTATGAAGACTTTAATTTCACACCTAGAAGATACTATGTTTCAAATTATACGTATATTTCAAATCTTTATTTGCCGTAAAATATACCGATCGTTAAGAGGATAGTTTAGAAAAATATTAAAAGAAGGAGATAAAGTATTAAGTTCATGGTCCTATGCGTTGTCATAAAAATAAGCATTATAAATGGAAGACATTTTCTTAACGTACCTGTCGTTCTACGCGACTCTTGGACAAACTCTTCGATAAAAGAATAACAAAGCTAGAATTAAAAGCAAATTACACATTTAAAGTGCCATTTCACTGGAAACATCTCGAGTTCGAATATGACGCGAGCATAAATCCGTACAACGTGCTAAATATGTCACCCCAAAAATGGAAAGCCAATAATGACCAAAGGAGAAGAAATCATCGACAAATTATGAATATTTAATCGGGAGAATAAAGACCGTGAAAAAAAAAGGGAAAAAGTTAAAACATACGTGGAAATAATTATATTGTCAGCGCTTCTCACATTTCCACGGATCACCGGATCGAATTAAAAATTTCATTTCGATGGTTAAACACCGTTATTAGCAAATTTGCATATATAAGAGGATTAAAAATGATCACCGAGAAATACGTGAAAATAGGTTATTTTAAATGGTCAAAGGATCATCCAGAGGAATAACTTCATAATTCTTTCGATGTCCGATGATTTAAAATGCTTTGATATATTGCACACGCGCGGGACATTGGATATTCGACAAAAATATCGTCGTATTAAATACGCTGTGTCATTTTCGCGCCAAAAAGATATTGAACAACTTTCCAATATCCCTATTTCTTTTACCTCGCATTGAACGAAGAATATTAAAAAGCATCAAATGAATTCCTTTGCGACCCAAAGAAATCTTGATAAAATAGCACCGATAACCATATTATGCAAATATTATTCGAAAAAATGTCCGTGACTGTTCTGAAAACGATATTGCTCGGAAATGAAAATTCTGTTTCGCCAATAAACATCCGAGATATTTAATTCTACATCGTTTGCGTCCTGTCACGTGATCTCGTGAAACATGCCCATGATACTTCCGGCAGAATAAGCAGTCGATATATTCATATAAAATAAAATTTTCATTTCGACGACTTTTAGCGAACGATATGAATTTCAATTGTAATTCAATACCACGTTTAATTTTCGATGATGTAATTAGCAATTGTACAAACACCGTGAATTAAAGGTTCTTTCATTCTATTTTGAATTCTATTTAAAGAACCATGATTCGCGCGAGGAAAATTTTCTCCCGATAGAACGTTACGGATTGGTCGTTCAATTAATCTCTCAATTGTAATTTTATACCTCCGTTTAACTATACGGTATCAACCAGGAAAAATTGAAATTTGTAATAACGAAATTTGAGAAGAACCTTGCTACCTTAAACCATCATTATATCCATGAATATAAGATCGTAGACAGCACGAAGAAACTCGTTTGCACGATAAACAAGAAAACAGAGTTTTATCTAAAAAGGTAGATGACAGTCTCGCAAAAAGAAGATCACCTTGCTTTATGAGAATCCTCTTCAGACAGAAAATATTCCTTACACTTTTCCTTCTTATGCTAATACAAAAATCAGAGATCAATATATGCAGAACTTTTATTTTTAAAGATACAAATAGTATCACCTCTGTCTTCGCAGACAGCAAACATTTGTATACTTAAAACATCTTTCTTTACAATTCTTCGCATTGTTCTTCCTCTTTATTCCTTTTAAAACATGGTACAAAGATCATGTACAGGACATAACAAGTGCCTAAATTCCAAATACATGCATAATATGCATAATAATAATTAAAGTGACACGGTGAAAATAAACGACTCTTTGTGATCATTTCACGTTAAAGATTACAATTAATTATACTGACAGCAAAAATCAAGATTTCGATATCAGGGTATTCCAGTGTCGACAACAATCAAAATACCTAACGAAACATCCGAGAAACTACTTAAATCCCAGTGGAAAGTAAAAAATAAGGAACCCCAAGATAGAAGAGGGATGAAATAGAAAAATCAAAAGTGAAATGTAACGAAGCATTATTTAAACTCGCGATACAAAAATATGGAAAGCACCGGGGGTCAGCTGAAATCTGGTGGGTTAGGTATAGCCAAAGGAAAACAGCACCGCGAACAGAGTACGAGGACGTTGAGGGCTGAATCGTGCTCTCATCAACTGTCCTCTGCATGATGTCGTTACTTAATTAAGATGCAAACTGCTTTCAAACTTGAACGCGGCCAAACTGTTGGTAATATCGTCACTTCGCTTAGGCGCTGCTTCCTGCCTAGATTAAGCCGCTCGTTTCGCCATGTTCATCCATTTCGCGTGAAAAATCTCGCGATACGACGAACCATGAAGGACGATGCGGAGCAGCTTTATGTTCCTCCCGTTGTATTAGAGGGACCGAGGTATAAGCTGCGACAGCTCCTTTCAGAACTTCCTACCACTCGATAATGGCCAATGTTCCCTCGGCCTCTTCCGACGACCAAAGATTTCACAACGAAAACTTTACCCCTATAACGATTTAATGCGAATTTGCGTAACGAATTCGAGACGCGACTTGTCCCGAATTGTTTGACTTGGCAGCCAGACGATGAATCTTAATTAGCTTCCATTTTCTAACGATCCTGTATCTCGTGGTATCGCGACGTACAATTTTTCTCGCAACTTGGTAAAGAGAATGGCCTATTTCTTTAGGATCCGTGAAAGAAGCACGTAATTCTAAATTCAAAACATTTCCGAAGGTATGATTACCTTATCTCGGACAAAATGACAGGAAGCGAGAAGAAACGCGGATGGTCGTTTTAACCGTGCATGTGTGCAAAATTCTTACCACGGTTCCAAAGTTAATAATCTATTTAAGAAAGTTAATGATCTATCCCCAAGGCGTGACTTGGATGTATATCGATAAAATACCGTAATTATGTAGTCTTCACCACCAACTGTAAGGTACTGTGTACTTTTGCTTAGCTTTCCTATTACCTGGCTTTTGATACCTGAGATCAGCAATTTACTTCGAGTATAAGAGATTTTCTTTAATATCCGAGTCCAAAGTTGACCACTCTTTACAGTTGTGTTCTAGATCGTATTCTAGATACCCGGAAATTATAGCATCGAATCGAGGTGAACAGCTACTGTTTCGTGTTTATCAGAGTAATAGGATATATTATACATAGGTAGAGCCTTTATTAATTCCTATTGTACTAATTAATCCGCTATTTTATTAACAAAGCTTATTTTTGTTCTATTAAGTGAAACAATATTATTCTAGTCGACCACTCACCCTACGATCCTACATATATATATCGTAGTTATTTACAATTAAAACCCGTAATCCCAATATATACGTATTGCGAATTTTCCGATATTTTCTCCTATTCCATCCTGCTTCAAGTTCTTCCCTCGTTTTTCCATCCACAGGTCGTTTGACCGGTCATGGCAGATTCAGTGGTAAAATAAATATCTCCGTACTTCTGGTAAAAAATCGCAGAAGAAAACGGTAATAAAATGCATCATAAAAGCAAATTACACATTTAAAGTGCCATTTCACTGGAAACATCTCGAGTTCGAATATGACGCGAGCATAAATCCGTACAACGTGCTAAATATGTCACCCCAAAAATGGAAAGCCAATAATGACCAAAGGAGAAGAAATCATCGACAAATTATGAATATTTAATCGGGAGAATAAAGACCGTGAAAAAAAAAGGGAAAAAGTTAAAACATACGTGGAAATAATTATATTGTCAGCGCTTCTCACATTTCCACGGATCACCGGATCGAATTAAAAATTTCATTTCGATGGTTAAACACCGTTATTAGCAAATTTGCATATATAAGAGGATTAAAAATGATCACCGAGAAATACGTGAAAATAGGTTATTTTAAATGGTCAAAGGATCATCCAGAGGAATAACTTCATAATTCTTTCGATGTCCGATGATTTAAAATGCTTTGATATATTGCACACGCGCGGGACATTGGATATTCGACAAAAATATCGTCGTATTAAATACGCTGTGTCATTTTCGCGCCAAAAAGATATTGAACAACTTTCCAATATCCCTATTTCTTTTACCTCGCATTGAACGAAGAATATTAAAAAGCATCAAATGAATTCCTTTGCGACCCAAAGAAATCTTGATAAAATAGCACCGATAACCATATTATGCAAATATTATTCAAAAAAATGTCCGTGACTGTTCTGAAAACGATATTGCTCGGAAATGAAAATTCTGTTTCGCCAATAAACATCCGAGATATTTAATTCTACATCGTTTGCGTCCTGTCACGTGATCTCGTGAAACATGCCCATGATACTTCCGGCAGAATAAGCAGTCGATATATTCATATAAAATAAAATTTTCATTTCGACGACTTTTAGCGAACGATATGAATTTCAATTGTAATTCAATACCACGTTTAATTTTCGATGATGTAATTAGCAATTGTACAAACACCGTGAATTAAAGGTTCTTTCATTCTATTTTGAATTCTATTTAAAGAACCATGATTCGCGCGAGGAAAATTTTCTCCCGATAGAACGTTACGGATTGGTCGTTCAATTAATCTCTCAATTGTAATTTTATACCTCCGTTTAACTATACGGTATCAACCAGGAAAAATTGAAATTTGTAATAACGAAATTTGAGAAGAACCTTGCTACCTTAAACCATCATTATATCCATGAATATAAGATCGTAGACAGCACGAAGAAACTCGTTTGCACGATAAACAAGAAAACAGAGTTTTATCTAAAAAGGTAGATGACAGTCTCGCAAAAAGAAGATCACCTTGCTTTATGAGAATCCTCTTCAGACAGAAAATATTCCTTACACTTTTCCTTCTTATGCTAATACAAAAATCAGAGATCAATATATGCAGAACTTTTATTTTTAAAGATACAAATAGTATCACCTCTGTCTTCGCAGACAGCAAACATTTGTATACTTAAAACATCTTTCTTTACAATTCTTCGCATTGTTCTTCCTCTTTATTCCTTTTAAAACATGGTACAAAGATCATGTACAGGACATAACAAGTGCCTAAATTCCAAATACATGCATAATATGCATAATAATAATTAAAGTGACACGGTGAAAATAAACGACTCTTTGTGATCATTTCACGTTAAAGATTACAATTAATTATACTGACAGCAAAAATCAAGATTTCGATATCAGGGTATTCCAGTGTCGACAACAATCAAAATACCTAACGAAACATCCGAGAAACTACTTAAATCCCAGTGGAAAGTAAAAAATAAGGAACCCCAAGATAGAAGAGGGATGAAATAGAAAAATCAAAAGTGAAATGTAACGAAGCATTATTTAAACTCGCGATACAAAAATATGGAAAGCACCGGGGGTCAGCTGAAATCTGGTGGGTTAGGTATAGCCAAAGGAAAACAGCACCGCGAACAGAGTACGAGGACGTTGAGGGCTGAATCGTGCTCTCATCAACTGTCCTCTGCATGATGTCGTTACTTAATTAAGATGCAAACTGCTTTCAAACTTGAACGCGGCCAAACTGTTGGTAATATCGTCACTTCGCTTAGGCGCTGCTTCCTGCCTAGATTAAGCCGCTCGTTTCGCCATGTTCATCCATTTCGCGTGAAAAATCTCGCGATACGACGAACCATGAAGGACGATGCGGAGCAGCTTTATGTTCCTCCCGTTGTATTAGAGGGACCGAGGTATAAGCTGCGACAGCTCCTTTCAGAACTTCCTACCACTCGATAATGGCCAATGTTCCCTCGGCCTCTTCCGACGACCAAAGATTTCACAACGAAAACTTTACCCCTATAACGATTTAATGCGAATTTGCGTAACGAATTCGAGACGCGACTTGTCCCGAATTGTTTGACTTGGCAGCCAGACGATGAATCTTAATTAGCTTCCATTTTCTAACGATCCTGTATCTCGTGGTATCGCGACGTACAATTTTTCTCGCAACTTGGTAAAGAGAATGGCCTATTTCTTTAGGATCCGTGAAAGAAGCACGTAATTCTAAATTCAAAACATTTCCGAAGGTATGATTACCTTATCTCGGACAAAATGACAGGAAGCGAGAAGAAACGCGGATGGTCGTTTTAACCGTGCATGTGTGCAAAATTCTTACCACGGTTCCAAAGTTAATAATCTATTTAAGAAAGTTAATGATCTATCCCCAAGGCGTGACTTGGATGTATATCGATAAAATACCGTAATTATGTAGTCTTCACCACCAACTGTAAGGTACTGTGTACTTTTGCTTAGCTTTCCTATTACCTGGCTTTTGATACCTGAGATCAGCAATTTACTTCGAGTATAAGAGATTTTCTTTAATATCCGAGTCCAAAGTTGACCACTCTTTACAGTTGTGTTCTAGATCGTATTCTAGATACCCGGAAATTATAGCATCGAATCGAGGTGAACAGCTACTGTTTCGTGTTTATCAGAGTAATAGGATATATTATACATAGGTAGAGCCTTTATTAATTCCTATTGTACTAATTAATCCGCTATTTTATTAACAAAGCTTATTTTTGTTCTATTAAGTGAAACAATATTATTCTAGTCGACCACTCACCCTACGATCCTACATATATATATCGTAGTTATTTACAATTAAAACCCGTAATCCCAATATATACGTATTGCGAATTTTCCGATATTTTCTCCTATTCCATCCTTCTTCAAGTTCTTCCCTCGTTTTTCCATCAACAGGTCGTTTGACCGGTCATGGCAGATTCAGTGGTAAAATAAATATCTCCGTACGTCTGGTAAAAAATCGCAGAAGAAAACGGTAATAAAATGCATCCCCGAAGATCAGCTAGGGGTGGCCTAACCCCCGTAACAATCCCAGCTATCCCCTTTTAATTCTGGTATCCGAATGGGATGGACCTGCATCGACCTGCCTGTCAGGCAGGTCTGCACGGAGGGGCAGTAATTAAGGAAATTGTGTGCTACTGCTTAGTTCAATCGGATCAATTAAGCCGAATTAAACCGAATTAAATCAAATTAAACCGGTGACATTAGTTGCAGGGAAGCGGCTGTTCACAGGGACGAACGCCTCGCTCCTGCAAGTCCGAGATTGAGTAAGGAGGTTTGTGTCAATGACAGCGACGGAAATGGGGGAAAAGGGGGGCCGTGATGGCTGCCATGCCGGCAAAAAGCCAACGGTCGACCACGATCCGCGTAGGACGTCACGTAGAACACTGTAAACAGGAAGAAGGAAACGAGAGCGCGGGCACACTGCGTTCAGCGCGTGCCATCGCGATTTCTCGTCCAAGTAGCCAGTCATTCCACCGGCAACTTTGTTTTTACCAACCTGCGCTCGAAAAACCAATCGCTCCCAACGAAATGGTACATCGTTGATGTAGTAATGCCGGTTTATAATAGAGAAGTTAAACTCTGGAATGACAGAAATCTTTCCGATCCTAACAGGACACACTCTCGCGCGATTTTCACGCATTTTCAAGAAATGGAGAAATCTGGAAAAATTCGCTGACATAGTCTCAAGTATGCGCTACAGGGTTTTATAATTGAAATGTTTCATTATTTCTTCGTATTAAATTGGTCGTTGGCAGTATTGGTTTTTACAAAGGAACGCGGTATTAATGCTAACACAAATGATAAAATATGTTAGCGTAAATAATTCTGTACGTACACATGATTAAAGAGGTAGTTGGTTTACACGAGATAAATTGATTTATGTCTCTTGGGATATTGATTTTCTTGTTTAATGTGAAAGCGTAATGCGATTTATTGGCTGATGAAATATGCGAGCATTCGATGAGCCTCAGTTTTACGACCAGAAAAATAAGAATCGGGAATAAGCTTTATCCTCGATGATTATCGATCAAGTTAATTAAGCAAACAGAAATTTTCGTGCCATGAAAATAAACAACGGTACGTGAAAGGGAGAAGCAATAAAATATTGCGTGACACGAGTACACTACAAGTTGGGTCTTTTATATTTTGATTCATACTACTGTCCAACAAATTTTTATTTTTCCACTGGGTAATTTTCGGACAGTTTCCTATTTTATTACATAGAAAGTAAGAACGTTAGGAGGTTTATTCTTACCTTATGAGTTACATGAGAGTGTCCCGAGTTTATCAATGTCCATAATTATAATTATTTGTCCTTCTGGACAATTATAATTGGTTATTTAAAATAAGCCTCCGAGTGTACTTTCTATTACTATTACTTGAATTTATAACATGATTATGTCAACGGGTACCTAATTTGTAAAAAGTTTATAAACTTTTGCACTTATTGTTAATAACAAATTGCCTGCAACGTATATTTATAATAAAAGTGAAGAAATTAGTGAATTATGGGCAATTAGGGCGGAAAAGTATTAATTAATCGAATCGGTAAAGTTCGTAAATTTCCGACAGGTTCTGTTGTCCTTTGGAATTCCAGGTGGTTGCTTCGATTTGGTCGAAGGGGTTGTAGGTGAGGTTGGAGGTGGAATTGATGATGGGAGGAGGTAAGGTGGAGGTGGATGGTGGTCGTTGACTAGACCTTAGTATATTATAACTAATTTCATCGTTACTCACCGATAAATGCCAAATTATGAGTTGATGACGTCACACGTAGTAATAATTTACTAGACACGTAATGGCGTCCCCACGCCGCTTCTATACCGCTGCTACGTTTTGCATTCAAAATGATAAAACGCGTTAAACTGGACGATAAACGAGCATATATCGAACACGGTATCGAAGATCAATCAACTTGTTGTCGATAGAGACACAACAAACAAAAAGACCGAGGTTTCTAAACCAAAAAATCACAAAAATACTGTAACAGTAATTCAAGCACGTGGCACGACCGGTCGCCATTCCGAGCAGACTGCTGGGCACGCCGTGCGTGGCGAAACTCGGAACTACACCCGGCGCGAATCCCTGAATTTTGAATTAAGCAATTTCGCTCAACACGGATGTATATTATATAATTCCGATGAAAACGTGTGTATAAGGAAGGAATATACGCTCTATTATACTTTATAGTCTACGTGACAATGTTAATATTATGCACCGGACCAATAGATAATATTTATTAATTAATTATTAAACAGAAGTAGAGATTACAATTCAACTGTATGTTAAAATGTAACTATAACTTGCAAAAAGTTGATAAATTATTACACATCTGATATTAATTTTATAATAATATAATTAATTATACTACATATTATTTTTTATATGTATGTACTGTTGTTATATACAATAGGTGTCCCCCCAATGACTCTGATTTTTTAAAATGTAAAAAGTAATAAGGATAATTTAACACAGCGATGTGTGTAAGAGAATTGTTCGATTTAGAAATCTTGTAATTGGTATTATTAATTTTGCATAAACTATTAAATTTATTGTTAATAACAAATTGCTATTGTCAATAACAAATTACCCGAATCATAAATTTACAATTAAAACAGAAAAAGTTTAGAAAATATCAACTATTATAGAGAAAATGTAATTATTAAGAAAATCGACAAAATTCGGAAATTTTCGGCCGATTTAGGAAATAGGTGGGGGGTCATACATGGTCATATATAAAGGGCACCGCGCGACTGTCTTGTTTTTTTATGTCTCGCCGTTCCCCTTACTAATCAGTTTTCTTCCAGGACTAATCTACATATTTCCTTTAAAGGTTTATTATCTGAATTCGTTGGTTTGAACTCGAGTTCATTTGTCGTTTTGACTTTTTGGTGGTAACTTCTAAGATTTCAAAGCGGGGGTCGGAGGTGTGGATGGAGGTGGCATTAGGGTGGGGTGGAGGTGAGGTGGAAGTGGATGGTGGTCCTCGATTAGATCTTCGGACTAGCCGATGGCCATTGTCCATTCCACCCATACACCATCCCCCACCCTCGTATAATTTAATAATAAACCTTTTCTTTCAGAATCTACTTATTTTTATCTCCAAATTCTTTCATCGTTGGTTTCTTGAATTCGGTTTTATTTCATCGATGGGTTGTTTCTGTCTCATCGATGGATTGTTTCTTCCATTTGGTTAACCTTTACGATTTCTATTCTTTTCGTTTTTATTTTGTTTCCCCTACTAGTCCGTTTTCTTGCAGATTTATACATTTTCTTTTCCAGTTTTTTAAGATTTCATTCAGAAGACATCGTTGGACGGCGAGGGATGCGTGCGTTTAGATCTAAGTAGTTATAAGCAGTTATAAGATAGATTGCTAGGCTAAGTCTCATGTGAGCGTTATCTGTTCAAAGGTAAGCTACCTAACTTGGAGCGAAATATATAAATTCTCTATCCTCTTTTCTTACCCTTCTCGTTTACCAAACAGAACATAATTGTTCTCGCGATAATCGAGATCGTTCTTAAGTATCGACTAGACTACGCGACGTACTCTCGTGTACTCGATAGCACCTTGCTTCGTAAGTCATCCTCACGGCTCGTTTCCGACACTCATGCCAGCCACTGTCAATGTGATCATGCATCGTTTCTGGGGTAGTCGGCGGGCTGATGTTTCACCTGGTATCAATACGAGGGTCTGTCGGCCCTGGTCGTCCTGGGTGCCAATCTGTGCACACGACTGGGGTATGGGCCTTGCAGTCGGACATTGCATATCGTACCTGCGGTCAGGCCCCATGGGATGATTCCTTAATTGGTTTCTCCCCCATGTGGCAGGAGAACGGCGTGACCGGCTGCAAAGCCTCGCTAGGGACCCTCGGGTTGATTCTGGGTGTTTTGTCAGTTCGTTCGGCTATCTTGGAAGACGAGTAAGCCACGG
This sequence comes from Eufriesea mexicana, assembly GCF_001483705.2. NCBI lineage: Eukaryota > Metazoa > Arthropoda > Insecta > Hymenoptera > Apidae > Eufriesea > Eufriesea mexicana. Next base: position 64,102 of record NW_016907982.1, read on the forward strand.
CGAGGTCGGCAGTGGCTGGGGTGAGCTAGGCCCGATCGAGAGGGTGCTGAACCTGGTGTTGTCTTGTACACGGGAGTACGTCTCGTAGGCTAGTCGGTCTTTCGAATAATCGCGATCTCGTTCGGGCGCGTCGCGATTTTTCACTTGCTCGCGTCTTTGACATTGCATTCCCTAATTATATCTCTATTTAAATATCCTAGTGTTGCGAAAGTAGAGTTGTAGTATATCGAACCGAAACCCCTTCTGTAAGACACCATATTTAATAAAGTGTCAATAGATTCACTTTAACTTCTTTCGCTCCAAGTTAGATTAGCGTACCTTTGACACAGATAGCACCAGTAGGTTGCGTCACTAGGGCGCATGTCCGGGTCTCGATGCGTAGCCACCTTCACGTGGTGAGACCTGGTAATTGGCATCGTTTTTCAAGGAAAAATCATTGGAAAGCGATGCCAAGCCAAGAGCTACGTACCAACGTTGATGTATTAGTTATAAGTTAATCGTAAGTTTAAAATTACCATTCTTCCGTAAGTTTTCCTAGCTATTTTCATAACATCAAAACCTCCCTTCTCATAATCTGCCTTCCGAAGATTCCGAAGAACGAGGAACGACTCAGAAGAAAAATTTCAAAATTATATTTACTCTTAATCGATACTGAAGATGCAAGATATTCATCATTGACCGTTGAAAAATTAATAACCAAACAAATCACCGATTACGTCTGACGATACATCCACGACCTACATATAAAGCTCATGTTCAACACGCGTATCATCCCTTCGTTAATTTCAGAAAATCGCAACCTCTTCATGGTTGTACAAACATTTCAATCCTCGACGATAAACGGAATCTCGAGTGTTCCGTGGAAAGGTGAGCTCGCATACCGTTCACCAACATCTCGCAAAGCTCTTGCATAGCGGGAAATCTTACCAGCTGCTCGATCCACGGTGCGAAACGGAAGAAGGTCGTGCCTGGACACCTGGTTGACTCGTGGATCCCGAATAGAAAAGAGTTGTTCAGGTTCGTATCGATATCCCGGGAAGCTTGGGTTGCAGCCGCGAGCTCGTTTCACCGGAAGAATTGAAATTCCGTTCTCGTCGCCTCGGTTTTCTCCTCTGAATACGCTCGGCCGGTTTCACGATTCGCGGCAAGCGTCAGAATGTCAGCTGTCGATGCGTTCCCGCAACTGACGAGCCGCTCGTCAAAAATGAATACGAAATGCCGGTCTTTTACGACGCCACGAATGAACGACGACGACGAGCCAGATAACGTAACAAACGAGTATATGGCCGGTGTCATCGTCTGAATTTTTCTGCGACTACTTGCTCCTTTAGGGAACACCGACTCGGATCGGACCTTGGCAGAAATTCGATGCCAACCGAGGCGCTTAAGACTCGGGGATTTTGGACTTGGTTGAGGGCAAGGTTCTTAGTAGCGGTTCAAATACTGTCTTCAATTTTTTAGTTTTGTACTCGTTTGGGATTTTGGGGGGCTTATGCCGTAAGCGTTCCCGGAATTCTGGGTGTATTAATGCTGTAACGTGATCCTCCTTTTCACTTTCTCTCTCTCCTTCTCTCTTTCGAGCTCAAGTCGATTGTTAGTTTGTCCATCTTCTTTGGAAATTCCTACGAATGCTTTCAGAAATTTGTTTCATTTCTTTTCACACTTCGAGTATTGTTTCCCGTTTTTTCTATTTACAAATTTGTTCCCCAGTGCTTCTACTCTTTCAAAGCTACAAATTAAGTAGAAAAGGGGATAAAATTTCTGACACGTCAGCCTGATTTATCTTTCATCGTTTGAAAGATTAGTTTTATAGGAAGAAGTTACACAAGGAGAAGAGAAATTATTTAATCACACGTGACGAGAGTACATATACCTGCGCAACATTTCGTGCATGTATTCCTAAACTACTGTAACGCATGCAAAGTAAAGAAGTTACGACGAAGAAACTGCAAAGTATCGAACAATGTAACAGGGTTTACCACTCAATAACCTTAAACGACCAAAACTCGCAGCTCCTATAAAGCTCTTCCCACTTGATGTTTAACTGCAAAACTTTTAACGCAATTACTTTAACGTTCGAGGGGCTTTCGCGGGACCATCTATTGTAATAAATTCCCATATTTTAGCACAGATTCGTGCGAAACGTTTAATCCCTAGCAACGATTGACGTTTCATAGAGTCGGTCAAATTTGGCGACCTGAATACTTTCTGTATTATATTTATCCACGCATTTCCACGAGTCGTCTCGCTAACTGTCGTCTACGAGAAAATAATTGAAATGTGAAATGCACCCAATATTTCCAACGATTTCTCATTATTCCAAAATCGCCTCGATTTTGACAATGACAAGGAATATCGAGTATCCTGTATTTACTTTTAGATTCATTTTTATCCAAGTTTCATCCGTAATTTTGAAATACGTTAAAAGTATTAAAGATATGACATTTATATGTACGTCTCGTTGACATAATTTCTAAAATAGTATACAGGTCGGAAGGTGTACAAAGTACTTATAATTAGAACAAATGGTGGACTACGAGATGACATTGCGTCGTTATAGTTAGACAAACCGGTCCAATTAGTGTTCCTGTCATTGTATTTCACTGAACCCTCTAACATCTGGATTATATTGGATCTAAATTACGTTTTCGAAATTTAAACAGGAAAGTGATACTAAATTACGTACTACTTCGTGTGCTGCTAATCCTGTTGTGGGATGTATCATACAAGATACATTTCCTTTCACTCTCTTGGGAAGAATGTTCAGACGCGAACTTAGGCGTACGTTAAAGGTCCTAAACCTGCAATCTCTAGATAGCGACCTTTTAGATTTCTCACAAGACCTTTAAACTTACTCTAAACTCCGTAAACACGACCAACAATACGCATATTGTTGCAACTTACTTTGCATCTCTTCGCGTTACAAATTTATGCCAAGATATAAATATTTTTCCAAAGAATTTATTACCGTGGGACACCTTTAGATATGCCTGGTATTCTCAGCCTTGTACGGAATTGTGTACCATGAAGAATTAATTACCACAAATACATAAACGATGAATCAATGACAAACTTTTGAACATATGTAATCGATGCGTTTAATCGTAAATTACTACTCGAAAAACGTACAAATTTTTTAATAATATTTCATACAGTGCAATTATTTCATGCCTTTGTTCATGTATATAATTCTACGAAGACGGGTCGACCGATGACTAAATTTTTGAATTTTAACATTCAATGACATACAGGAATAACTCTCCTTTAACTCTTTTCGAAATTTTCTCTCGAATGCACTATGTAAAGGATCATTTTTGGACGTGTTCCAGGCGACACAGCTATATTACAAGTACAGTACCACGATATTACAACTAAAAAATGTTTCATATTCATATCCATGATATAATCCTACTCTACACGTATCTTGGAATATTAGCGAGTAAACAAAAATTTAGTTATTTAGAATAATAACTTATAATTTGAAATAATTATTACCTTCTGGATCTATGCTTAAATTAAAAGCACGCTACTGATTTATGTTCGTATTTTAACAGCGTGTAATTACTACCTCCTTTATTCATTACATCGCTACCTTTTAAGAACAAACTTGCAGACCCGATAAAGAATGTAACTCTTGCAGCCTGCAAACACCGTGTAACACGTAATAAATCTAGGGGGGCTAGAATCATTTTGTCGCGTTCTGTATCATTCATCGTGAAAGTACGAAATACGTCTCGCAAATTGGAGGATTTTTCTCACCGAATCATCCGAGTCATTCGTAACACGATAATCATTCTTCTGACTCATCTCTCGTTGCTACCTTACCCACACACTGAACGTAGTTCCACTAATATCTTTCGAATTCTATTTTCAACGGGGATCACCAAAAACACGGAGCACCGAGACTCGTTTCGGGAATCGTGCTACGAGGACAAGCCGAAACGAGCGTACCGAGAACGCGAACACGGAATTAGGGTAGAACCACGCGCGCTTGTCGCATGGACCAATTATAGAATAGCGTAGCAAGTTTCCCAGCGAAACTTCATCCGTCGCGGTCGTTGTCGCGCGAGAGACGTCGCTGGCCAACCGATTAAACGGTTCCGAAAACAAGTACCATCGAGAACCCGAAAACGAAGAGAGAGGCGGGAAAAGGGGGACAGGAGAGATAGAGGAAGCGTATAGGTTTGGTTCGGCAACGATCGTAAAAACCTTTTACGACTTGTCGCGGAAGCAGGAACAGAAACGAGCGGTGCACGTACGAAAACGCGGCGACCGGGTGGAAAATCGGAAACAGGTGGCGGCCGTTTAACTGCCGGCCGACAAGGCTGGTTCGCGACGAGACAACGCGCGTAATCGCGTTAACAAATATCGCACGGCTCCAGAACGAGCGACCATCGAATCACGGAAAATTGGGTCGCGCAATTACTTTCCGTGGCACGCTCGAGGAAGCGCGCAGGATTCGCGCACGGGGTTGTCGTGATATGACGAAGAATTACCCTCGCGGGACCAAAGTTTACCGTCGTTCTAAAACCTGTCGATTGCGCGTCGATTTTTATGGAATTTACTGTTCTTAGTAAAACGAAGGGGTTTACAATTTGTCCACCTGCGAAATAGGAAGATACTTTCATTTCCCTTCGTCCCTTCCAGCACCCCCGCCACAGCGAAGATACCGGTGACCAGCAGACCATGGCAACCGTGGGGGAGGACCCCCCATAGTAGATTTTTAGGGAAACGGTGTATATTTGGAGAATTATTTCAAATTAGATGCACCCCTGAAAGATGCGAAAATTCCTAATGGTCACCGTTCTCCCGTGGAAGACACTTTGCGAATTTATCAATCACGCGAGCAGCAAAGAGAGTAGTTTTGAAAACTCGTTTTCTCTAATTCATTATTCCGAATTGAGGATATCGCGATGGAAAAGAAATTATCGACGAAGGAACTTATACTTCGAGGCTGACGAATACTTTTTATACAGCCATGTGTACACTTCTCGACGGTTCATTAATTCCGGGACTTAATCGTGAAATATTGAGAACGCAGTGAAAATTATCAGGAAAGAAATCATAAAAGCTATGCTTTAAATCTCACCGGCGGTCACGCGAGATGTTACAATACAGAGGAACAAATACCCGATAAAATCGTGATCATAAATCACCGGTGGTCGAGGAAAAAAAAAAGTTCCGGGTATAACGAGATTTGCATTAGAATACTTGATTTAATACACCGAAATTCGCTTGTCCCGCTAGTTTATTGCCCCCTGAAATTAAGAAAAATTATCACCCGCATTTGCTGGATTAAGATGTTAATAATCGCATAACTCGGCTTACACGTATCCCAAAAGGGAGTCGTTTATCATAGAAATAACTCGTAGGAATCGCTGGTGGCGCTCTAGCTAAACATTAAGATACTGCTGCAGGTCACACGCTATAATCTAGAGTACTTTGCGCAAAGATAAGAGGAGAACGTTACTTTCGACATTTTTGCAAATACCCGTGTTTACGATCGATTTATGCCTTTTTCTCCCCTTTTTCCTCAGATTACTTTAACGGTTATGTGTGCTACAATTTCATCGAGAAGCAATTACGAGTCGGTAATTACAACGAAGAATTACATACTCGGACGTTATGGCAACCATTATCGATACGATATTCAGTCCATTGGTCAATTTGAGAATAAATAGGCACGAAAAATTTAGACTCGCGCCACTCGATAATAAACCACCGACGAAGGTGTTTTTCTTAACGCAAAATCCCGATAAAATGACGAAGTAATTTCCTCGTTACGTAATTTTCGTTCGAAGAGGCTAAAACTCGAAACGATCGTTATTATGGAAACGAGAACGTCGACATTCGCCGTATAATTAGTCGGACATGCGACCCGAGGAAATTCGTCCGAAATCGCGATATTCCATTAACGGATACACCAGTCCCTTCGCTTTAACGTGGCATTTACTGAAAAAATGCTCGCTTCCGCTTCCGGTCGGTCGCTTGTTAACCCGACGCTCGTACGATGGCACACGGAGTGCTCTTAACGCGGTTACGTCGAATTAGAACGTTAAATTAGAACGTAGGAGCGCGTATGTCCTGGCCTCGATAGAGCGAGCGCAAGAAAACGGCCAAGGGATGCATGGAAACCGAAATAGCGACGCGGCAAATAGACGCGCGAAACGTCTATACATAAGCGAGCCGATGTGTGCCAAGTGAAAGTGATTCGCTTCTGTAATTCGCAACACATTCGCTAAAGTAACAGCGATCATGCAACGGTGATCGCGTGAGGTGCACGCCCGATTCATGCGATGCTACGCTCATAAGGTTATCCCGCAAATTCCACGAATTTCGAAGATCCGACGTGTCTGATGTGAAGCACCTTATCGTCCATAGTCAACGTTCCAAATGCATTAATGACATAGGAGTCAACCCTGAGTCAACGGGTCACACCTTTTCGTATTACGTCGTTATACACAAACCCCGAACTTGAGACATGTCATCCGAAACAAACCAAAGTCCATCGATAGCCAATCCTGAGCTAAATATTTCTCTAAAACATACCCCTTCATACCCCTAACATACATACATATCTGCACCAAGTCACGAATAAAGAGCATTCTGCATGGTACAACTATTGCGGCCCTAGGACCGCACGTCCCAAGTTACGTGGGAGACTGTTTTATGTTGTCATTGCCAGCGTCTCTTGACTCGTGGACACTCGTTGTCACCTGGTCACCACTTGGGTGAACCTTAGCAACGGTCAGTAAATCAGCTTTAAGACGATAGGCATAAGGATCCAAATTATTTAAACATCCACCACCACGGAAAGACGTCGAAGCTATCACACACTCCCAATATTATTCACAACCAAGAGGAAGACACACCCACCACTTACATTGGACACCAACCAATCAGTAGATATACAAAACCTTACAAAACCACCGAGACAGCAGCGACGAAGGGAGTTTTCTTAAAAATCCCAAGAAGACAGACAAGCATCAGGATCAGACCATCAGTCAAGACCCACGACAATCAACTCAGCGCGAGAGACAGTAACACATCGGTACTCTTTAGTTCACCCCTAACCAGGTCTAGCTCTATTTATTTAGAGTAAGTCGCATCCCAGCACCATTGTCGCAACCGTGTAAACGGGTCTTACAACCCCGCGAAACTCCCACCGTGAGAGTTGCAGTGTCCGTAACGTAACGTAACAACAATTCCACTATGTTATACCTTCTCGTGAGCTTCCACAACTATACGTAGTTATCCGCGTTAGCCTCTATTCCAGAGTTGGCCAAATGTCATTCTCCTTACATCACCGTAATTATCCCGTGACACTGGCCTGTCAGCTGCACCTCTGTTGATTTTCGATTCGCCACGCATTCGTTACGCTAACAATGATCGTGCATGCTCGATTCATTCGGGGGTGCAGCCTCGTAAGATTATCCTCGAGAGCCGACGAGTTCTGAAGTTGCAAACATCCTACTCGTGAGTTACCGCTTTGATATTTCGACGCGCGGATGACTCCGAATGGTTGTCGCTGCTTCGGCTGATTGACAAAATGCTGGTGAATGTTCTAGTGACACGCGAGTAGTTGTGACACGACAGCTAATTAGACCCCGTGTGGATGAGCGATGAGGCGTCGTTGCAATTTCCAACCGACGACGCTGTGCCACGCGAAAGGATTATCGGCACTGCTTCGTTAGACTTAAGCCGGGGATACATAGACCAGATGCAGCAGTATACCCAGAAAAAGATACGCGTGATTTCTTGCGTAACACGTGTAACATATTCTAGCTTTTATCTAGGTTAGGTTAGGTTATCTAGACTCGATCGATGAAAGAAAGTGAGCAGGTACGGTAGCTAATGATCGATCAGCTACTGAAGAATTGCATCGATCTCACGCCTAAATAGAATATCCAATGACACGTGTCATGCGTGTAGCTCGGACAGTGATGAATAAGTGTGATCAAGGTACAAACGAATTTTGAAAAATCAACGAAATTTTGAAATTTATCTCGAGGACCCAGCATTGACTTTTTCGGCTCGTTTCCATGAATTCGTCAAATTGCTCGCGTATGTGTCGAAAAATATTTTCTTTGCGATATAAATTACGTCCAATACGGCATCGCGTGTTTGCAAATTAGATAAATGTAGCAGATAAACGAGGATTTATCGTTATTCGCAAAGCTGAATACACCTGTGCATCTTTATAGCGTAGATCGCCCGAGAACATTCGAAAATTGAAGGATTTCACGAACTTATTCGAATTCCAAGTGATGTCCGACACGATAAACACAGAGGAACAGCAGATTTAAGAAGTATATAAACAGGGAGTTTGCAAACCGGTTTCCTTAATTCGAGGCAGCATCTCCGGTTCGTCTTTCAGGCTTCATATACGAGCCGCTCGGAGACCACACTGTCCAACTCCATAAATCGAAAGAATGCAGAAAAATGACGCTGATGCGAACGTTATTTTTCATATTTTTCCACGAGATTTCTCGTTATTTATCTCATCTCTGCACGATAAACAAACTTGTGGAAGCTACGAAACTAGGCTGTTGAAACGAATAAATTCATAAAATGTGGAGCTAATTTTTATGCAGCTAATAATCTTTTCTACAAAACACAGGAACACTGGATATTCCTCGAAACGAACAGCGCAAATATTCCCATAATCTGGGTGTCTTCGAGTTTCGTTAACGAAGGAACTAGAATAACATTCGCAGACTACTCCTCCATTTACAGATTATGGACAGAAGCAGGTATATCGTAAATTCGAAACGAGCTTATGCAGCTTTTATACGCGTTGATGGCTGGCAAACCGCGTAAAAGCGTGGGCTGTTTGGCTGGAAAAGCGGAAAATCTTGCGAGCTTACGCCGCGATCCATCGGCGGTATCTTGCGTGCGTATATTACTAGAAAACACCGCGAAACGCCCACGGCTGGTCGATAGCACTGTGACGAGATGGTCGATCGCAAATTCACCCGCAGGAAATTGAGTGGGAACACATACTAAAAGCATTATGCAAATTTTACAAGAGACTCGGCCATATAAAATGCAAAACGGAGCGAATTGTATGTTAAGCTGCCGATTACGATCGGATTAAACATTTCAACGGTCCACTGTGAATAGGTATTACCAGAACTTCCATTTGCGCGATTTTTTTAATACCTCGCGCAAAACCAACAGAAAACAGCTCGTTCGCGTCAGGTGTAGTCGAGTATGTTCGTTCTGATTGAATAAATGAAACGAAATGTAAATGGATAGCATTTTTGCAGAAATTTCTGTAGGAATACGATACGATTAACTTTTAATAACCGCTTTGTACACAGGACTGAAAAATTCGCAACAGTCGATGCTAAAAATTGATCACATTTTCCAAGCCCGATGAAAAATTAACTCGAAATTCTCAATTCTGTACGTTGTCACAAGGAATACTTAATTATCGAAATTTTAACCCCCCACGAACGTATTTTCGTCTCGGTACGATAAAATAAATTGCGATTCCCGTTTCGATGCGAAAAGTAATAACTGCGAATAAATTGCATAATAACGACGTAACGAAAAAATGGGTTACGAAATAAACGAGAAGAAAAAACGATGGAAATGTAAAATATTTTATCGCGGCTTGTAACGTAGTATCATTTAAGGGATGTATTTTGAGTTCCGCCTTACGGTTTGTAAATGAGCTATGGTTTTAACCCTTTTACTACCATCTATTGTTCTCTTTCGTGGACTAGCTGCGGAACAACCCGCAAAGTGCGACCCAGTTACTCGTTGAAGTATAAAGCAGACAAATCTACCAACTTCACTCAACCGGAGTAGACATAAATTCAAAATTTGCAAGCACAAGCTCGGTCAACCTCTGTCAATTAACCTCTATGATTCAGCCTGCTGAATGATTTCCTGTCTAACTAATTCGAATACCTCGAGAGAGCGTTGGTTACACACTTTATTCCTCGTCCGAATAATCTGCGTTATATTCTCGAAAAGCATAATCATTCGGATTATTTTATTTTATTATTTATATTTACACTTTATTCTATATTTTACATTATTTTCCTACACACTTATCAACGTCCCTGTTAATTTCATTTCTTCCTCGATAGCGAAATTTTGATATCCCATTTTTAATAATTGCAAATATCTCCGATACACTTGCGAATTTAAAAAATTCAAGAAAAATTGTCAAACATGGCAGGAGACGTTCTGCCAATCGCTACCTTTAAAAATATAAATAAAAATTTTTGAAAGACACTTCCACGTGCAAACAAAGGGACAAATACAAGGTAAAACACGCTTCGGACAGTAAACGAAAATAGGATTCTAGAAGACCACGAACTTCCCTCTCTGTATAGGAAAATAAGGCGATGAAGGAATTTCGAAGGAAATCGATCTTTGATGCAGAATCCTGCGCGGGAAAAGGATCGCGAATGGAATAAATCATCGAGTAAAAATGTCAAAGCAGAGGGACCGATCCTAAATGATGCGATCGTTACGAAAAGGCTTCACGGTACTTGCGGAATTAATACAAACGACGCCGATACGTTATCGTGCCGCGCACGTACAGTTCTGCCGTAAAACTGGCGATTGCACTTTAACCGCCAGTCATTCTCATTTACCTGGATCATTAAGGAAGCCATAGCCGGAAGGCACGAAACGTCTCCGTTCCACGGCACCTCGCCTCGCCTCGTTTCGTCTCGCCACGCCGTTCAATGGAATGTATCGGATGGCTCGTAATAATAAGCTCGATTGCCACTAGAAACCCCCATGCTCTTTCACCCTGGCTGCCTAGAAGCCGCGGAATTCCAAGGGCAATAACCAAAATGGAGCATCGTGCATGGCTCTTAGCGAGTTTAAAAGCCAGCGAAATCGTATTTGCCAATTTATCGGATAACTTTCATCGTTATTGAGTAAAGAAGCTGGTACTTGCGCGTACAAATTGCCCCGGATCGATATGGCATTGTTTTAATAAGTAGAAAGGTGCAAGCACGAAGGGCAAGTCTCGAAAATTGCTTCACAGAAGAAAGCTTTTAACTGCTTGTTTTTGAAAGCTTGGCTTTAACTGCAACGGTGAGCGAGCGTGGATTTTTAATTGGCAGAGTATACGTCGAATTCGTTATAAATCGGTCGAATTCGTTCGTATAATTTTGAGAATTTATAGAACACATCGGTGGTAGTATTGGATACGTTTACCAACGCGCAGACAGCGAGGCCGGGTCCGTTCGGACCCCAGTTTAGACGTGGACACTTGTCTCGAGAATTGGCAAAACGAAAGATTGACAGAAGAGGGATAACAATGCTTTTTCTGAACAGTATCCGAAATTTGCAGATTTTCGGGTCAGAATTAAACGAAAATAAACGCAAACGTGTACCATTTCTTCACTTGGGTCAGGTTTTCTAATTTCTTTTGCCATTCGACTGCTATATTTTCAACTGAGCTTTCAGAAAATTCGCGCTACTCGTGGGATCACCTGACATTGCAAAAGACTGACTTATTTTATTCGAAATTTGTATTTAACGCGAATGGCGTGTCGACCTGTCGTTAACGACAACGATGTTCGAAACTTTGGCTACTTTTTAAGCAACGATAAAAGGCACCGAAGAATTCCTCAGTTTAATAGATACACGTTTAAAATGTAAATATCAGCCGAGTAAAAAATTCGATAAAAGACATTGTTTCGTTTCAAAGCAGTAGTTACTTTGCTTCCTGCGACGAAAAGTTAAATCATTTCGCAATTTACATTACAAATTCACCAACAAAGGACACAAACTGGCAGAGCGTTTCATATTTATAAGTTTCTTGCGAGTGGCATAATTCGAATGGCAGAACGTGATTATAAAAATTTTTAATCTGCTCGTATTACCATACATCGCTGAATACAAACTTTCCGTGTACTTTGTTGAATTCCACGTAATCTTCATTTCGTATTCGACTTATAAAAGCTATTATCAACTTCCTTCGAGCACCGTATTTTCATCCCGTCGCCTCAGCAACAGTCGCGTCGAATAATATTAATTAATCACGGAGACAGGCTTCGCGATTCCGTTGAATTCGGCTAAAAAATTCGACCGTTACGAAATTATTACGAATCGTTTGTCCACGACAAAAGCGCGGACGCTGAAAACACCGAGTCATCCAAGGATCCATGAATCACTATCGCTGCTGGTGAAAGACTCGCATAACGCTCCATCACGAACATTGTGCATCGGTCGTAAAATAATTTCCCGGCCATCCTATCTTGTTTTTCGCCAGAACTTTCTTATTTATCGCCGAAACCACGCGTGATGAACAACGTTCCCTTTTTGCATCGAAGAAACTTTCATCGACTCGACCAGGCGAATCCCAGGCGACGATATCGTAAATGCATTGGCAAAAAGCTGTCTGAAGGAAAGGATACTGCCTAACTCGCTAAAGTAATGTCTCTGCGATAGCGTGTTTCGATGGGCTGTCATTAACTCGAGGACAATTGAAACGAACCAACTCTTGCGGACATAATTATACAAGTACTCGTTGATTATCAGCACGAATTCTTCGGAACGCGTTGGCTGTTCGGACGAATTTAATATCTCGCAGGAGTTAGCGTGAGTCGTTGAAAGGACTTTGAAAAACGAATAAATTTATCGAGGCGTTTAGCAATTTCGCGAAGAAAGTAATTTAGTATAGACATACTGCAAGGATTAACGGTGGTAGTAATTTCTTAATAAATTATAATCGCGTACGAGTGACGATTAACCCTTTGCACTCAGGAGGTGACTCTCGGTCACCGTTTGCTTCAATGCTATAACTCAAATAATGAATGACGATAATTATATTAACACCTACGCGCGAAATATCGAAATGAAATAATTCTATTCGTTCATTTCTCACGCAAATGCACGATTTTCTTTTTTTATTTTGGCATAAAGAGTATCACCGAGCTTATGAAAATCTAAGAAAAGCTTCGAATTGCTGTTTACGACGAAAAAGTCTTCGAGTCCAAAGGATTAGGAAAGGTATCGAATAATGGTAAGATGATTAAAATCAACAGTACCAATTCCACGTTTAACGTGGTAGGAAATGCAATTGGTCGTTCAAATTATTATCCCTGCGCACTGGAAAATTTCCTCGTTATGAAGATATAACAATTCGAAGCTTTTCTTATATTTTTCTTATCTCGGTGATACCATTTATGTTAAAATAAAAAGAGAAAATCACGTGTATTTCATTTCGATATTTCACGTGGAGTTACTTCTAATCTAGTAATATCTCATACTCGTTACTCAGGCTTCCAGGTATTGAAACAAACGGTGACTGACAACGAGAGTTTCCTCTCGAGTGCAAAGGGTTAAACATACGAATTACCTCTTTACACGAATCTAGATCGATTCTCAACTTAATGCAGATGTCAACTTGCAACTCGATTACAACTCAGTTTGCAACAACTGACCGTTTTACGACTAAAACTGATCGCTCCAAGCTGTCTACAAAAACTGTTCTCCAACCACTCTTAACCTTCTTTATATATCTTTCATGAGCAAATATGGTCATGACATCGTCTAGGGTTTTTCCCAATTCACCTGGGCTTCGCTCCTTCGTAAAGCTACGTGTACGTGGTGGAAAATTCGTGATACTACGATACGTACATACGACGACATTTTGAAACGGTTAAAGGATACGTGTGACTTAGTTAGTCCTGAAAAAGCGTATGACACTGCGTGTTCCTTTCTCTGAACCCTGTATAACGTCAAGGGTACATACCTATGTACGTACACCTCGTAACCGTTATTTCACATGCTATCTCGTTTTATCGTTACACAACTTCATTGCCACCGACCTATCTATTCTTAATCAGCATTCCACCGGAACTAAGATCTAGTAATATTATCGATCTTTGTATCAAGAAACCCAGGAAAATTCATTCCCGGATTACGTTATAATAGCTGAATAAAGTTAATAACGCAGAGAATTCTTAGCTAAATTGCGGGAAGTGGAACAAGGCTATCGGAAGATGGAAATAGAATTACGAATAAAGAATTGGCAAAACCAGAGAAATCATCCCCTGTCATCCACTCGGGATTCTATCGCGTGGCGAGGCTTTGTCGAAATACTCGAATAATCGGGCGGAGGAAGACTTCAGGTGTTGGAAGAAAGGACATTGGTCGGAACCCTAACGTGGCTAACGCGAATCGACGTCGTCGAAGCTATTTTATTCGTTTATTTTTCGCACGGTTGGTAAGGCAACGCCTGATTGCGATGAGAAGTTAATAAAGTGCCGGCGGAGGCGTCGTTACGGATACCCCGGTGCACTTTCCGCGCGGGAAGAACATTAACGAGAGGATGTAATGGAGGCAGGCACGTCTGAGAAAAATATGGTCGTTCGTTTATCGTGATAACGCCCCAGCCCGGCATAGCTTTTCTCATCCTATTTTCCACGGGAGTCGCTGAGGCGCTTAAAAACATTGCCGGTACCGTCGCGCGGCAAGCTGGAAATGCAATTTCGAAAATGATACGCGCGCTCCGCCAGCCCACTCCTTTCTCCTCGCGCTTCGTTTATCATTCGTTACGCTCGTAAATATCGCTTAATCGAATGATACCTCCGAACAAAGTTCGCCGAAAGCGACGCGAATATCCGCTAGGAAATCGAGTTTCTTCGAAACGCGTGCACCTGCCGAGCAACGGGGGTGTTTGCGCGCGGGGCGTTAACGGGCTCATGTCGAATGCGTAAGGAAATTATTTCACGGGGATCCCCTGTTGTTAATGTTATTTCTCAGATATGCAAACTGCACGGAAATTCGGAAGACTTCGAGATGCACCGGCTAAGGGGTTGAATCGGTAATGGTAAGACACAGAGGAAGGTGATTTACGAGTATGTGAGAAAATTATTTTTCTTCCTTTACTTTCATACGTCTTTCAAATACGAATATGATTTTTAGTTAATATTGTGCTTTTACGGCACGGATGATTGGAAGATGAATTATAGGGGCTGATAATATGTGTTATACAGTATACACAGGGTGTGGATTATCTCCGGACGCGCAACTACCAGCTATAGTCAAAATTATGATTCTTTTTTTAGGTACATAATGGAAAAGGAAGATTGCGTTTTTATTATAATGTATTATTTTTAATATTTTAGTAAAACCGGTGACAATGATTTAAGTTCATAATTTGAATTACTCGAGAAAATTAGAAAATCATATTTTTACGTATAACGCGTTTACTTTAATAGTATGAATTTTACAATTTTTCATATACTATCGTTGCTAATGTCAGTGTATATATATTAACAATAAAACACTTTGTATTTTCTATAATAATACATTTTACATATATTCGAAATTACACGGAATGCCAAGTTCCACAAACAGATTTTGGAAATGTTAGAAGCAAACGTTATTTTGGAACTGGCAAATTTCCCAAAATTACCCAAATTTCCTAGTTTACACATCTCTCAGCTCATTAGTAACTCCATAATTCAATCTCTACGTGGGATTTTCGGAACTTCTCACTTTATATCACTCTCTACCTTTCCATTGAATTTAGATTTGACTTAAAATCGATGAGAAATTCGAGCATGTCGTGAAATTGGAATACCAACACGTGTCCTAATTTTGTCAATCTCTATCCTATTTAACAATAGACGGTTTTAATTCGAGCAACCTAAATACATTTATTTTCGCCTAATTGTATATGAAGTCTTTTAATAAAATACGCGCCGAGTTTTAACCTAAAATTAAAAGCATCCGAATATTTCAGTCATAATTCGATAGCGCAATTATTTAAAGTATAACAAGAATTTATTAACAACGCCCATTCGATTCCTTCATTAAACCCCATGGTACAAAGAAGCTTTCGGCACCCCGTAAAAAGAAGAGGGTACTCGCTTCTTTCAAAAGGACAGAGGACGGTACACTGGAGGAAGTGGGGCACGAGATTAAACTTCTTATTAATCTCGATAAATAATACTTGAAAAATTGTTTAAAACAACGCAGATAGAAGTCCGGATGATACAAAGCGTGTCCGACGAGAAAGTTTCCCTTTTCTGTCGCGTCCTCTTATTTTATTCGTTATTCTACTCTACTCTGATTATATACCCGATATTTATTTTTCCTTTTCTTTCTCGATATTCCCAACGCAAACCGCATTCTTTCGCGGTAATTATAATTATAATTATTACGAGTAATAATAATTTTAGAATGACGGAAAAGGAATTTAAACCTCAAAAATATCAAAGGAAGCTTTAAATTCTTTCTCGACGTCGAAGAAAAATAGAAAAATTTCAAAGTACAGTATACCGTAACATGCAGAACAGATTTTGTGTTACAAAATACACGCGACCTTTATTTTAAACAACTCACGGTGTATTCACTTACGTAAGTATTTACTTCCATGACGAACGGGATATTCGCGACATACCTGAAACAGAAAATGAGAACGCACTATTAGTTTCGCAAATTATGCTTAATTCGCTGTTCCCTTAAATAAAAATGTCGCGGCTTTACCAGGAAAGCTATTTACAAAATTCGCCGTTTGGAAATTGAAATTTTCTAGCATTGCAGAATTTTCTAGAAAATTAAGTTTCCCTCCCTACGTTATCACTGTGGTAAATTTAATAGCTAATTCAAAGAATGGAATTAACTTGGACGAGAACGACGATGGATTATTTCGCTGAAAAATATATTTCAGGGCCCAAGGAAGGTATACCAAGATACGCGAAATCTAAATTTCTCGTTACAAGTATGCACTTGAAGAACAAACGAAACGCAAACGGGAAGATAGGCAACGATGTTACATAAGCTAAAACAGAAAGAGGAAGATACGCAAAGGTATTAGAGGTACTAGAAGCTAAGGATCAAGCTGAAATTAATTCTAATCTCCATCTCGTAAGAGTGAAATTTTCACTCGTTTCAAAAGGGATTTCATCCTCGGTTTATTCATCTGTCTCGTCGGTCATCGTCAAGTAGGTCTTGCCGCTTCAGAAATAGACCAACGTGCCAAAAGGACAAAAGGAACGGTGCGTCTGATACATATTTTAAGTGCACGTAATACGTAAAGTTCACCGATGTTTTCGTGACAGTTGATGAAATTATCCGATCACTTTTGACAGCGATATATATATAGTTTCCCTTCGATCAACTTCCTTCCTCTCGTTTCCTCGTCGTTTCGACATTCATTTCGAAAATAATCACCACAAATGACAGACTATGGAGGCGCAGGGAAGAAAACAATGATCAGTAAAACGTGACAGTGAATTACGCCAATTTAACGGGGAAGTTTCGCTAACAAGATAATTACAGGCGTTACGTCGCGTGAATTACGACGACCGTAATTTAAGTTTCCCGATTTTACAAGCTCCCCCGCCGCGTTTGACATTTCATTAGGTCGCATAATTACCGGCACAGCGATTTTTCATACCCCGTGCTGAACGTAAGTAACGTTTACCTCGTTCGGGTGAAGGAAACGACAACGACATACTACTCTCTGTCGAGTAAACGGGATATCGACCCGAAAGTTTCTGGCGTTTGAGCTCTCCGATGTCACGGTACACTTCGTTTCACCGGAACTTCGATACAACTTCTACGTCGCGACGACATCGCGAAGGCCACCGGGATAAAGAGTTAGCAAGTATCTCCAAGTGTAAACAAGCTTCTGAATGTAAATACGAATCTGCCCTGTCCGCCATTTCCCTCTAATTTCTAGACGTTTCCTTTCAATTTCGAATTCTCCTGTCATCGTTTCACCCCCTCACAGGATGAAACGTGGAAGAAAATCGTGGAAGAGATGGTGGCAAAATTCTTTTCTCTTCCCTTCGTCCTTCGCTCTCGCAAGTTTTCGGTTCCCGTTTGATCCATTTTCTTTAGGTCTCGAGGAAGAACACGAGTCGAATTCTCATCCTTTTCGAGTTACTAAACGTTTTCCAGGAACAAGTTATCGATTCTTTCCGTTTCCATTAACGACTGATCCTGTAATCTCTGGACGAAACAGATGTTGAACGTTCTTGGCATATATTGGAAAAAGCTTCTAGTAAATATAGACGTAGAAATTTTAGTAAAATCCGGACGAGCTGTAGGAATCATTTGAACTCTGAGTGAGATTATGTAGGATGCTCTGCATCGGTCTGCAATTCCTCCAGGACTCGAATCCCGACGGGAAAATTTGCCCATGATTTACGAGGTTTGAAGAAAATTTCACCGTGTGAACTTCCAACGATGCTTTACAATATTCCCTTTGTTACTAACATCAGTGCCCCCCGTGTCCTCAGAGTGATCTATGAGAATCTCGATTTATACTTCGAACAAGCCCAATTTTCCACGTTAAAGCCGAAGATTGACAGAATTCAGATAAGGATAAAAATTGAGATTGATAGACATACGAAATTACATTTACTATGGTAAATAGCCAAGCTGTTTTAAACAGAAGATTCAAGCCAAGTGTTACGAATAGTTAAAGCAAATATATTAAACGTTATATATCGGAAAGGAATGTTATGTATACTGGTTTGTAACATGTATGGAGTCTGAAACACTCGTTCGCGATTCTCTCGAGTTTTGCACGAAATTTCATTCAAGTCCATCGAATTCGAAGAGTTACAGCGCTGTAAGTTCTAAGTTCATCTAATTCCAAAGTTTCGAAATTCTCTTCAAATTTCTACCAATTCTGTCAGCGGAGTTCAGCGTGAAAGTTGAAGCAGAAAAATTGAAGTAAATTCGAAACAATCGAGACGAAGAATTTCACGGTGAATAAATCGCGTTATCGATTTCAACTTGGAGCAGAAATCATTTTCGCATAAATTCGGGTAATTCTTCGAGAAGCAAGTAACTTTATAAATTCATAAACTGTTACCAGAAAAAGGAGGTTATCTCGAAGGCTCGTGAAAATTCCGGCTTTCTTTAAATAAAGATCAAAAGACTAAGGGTGTCGAGGTAAAAAGGGTCAGATTATACCAACCAATGGGGGAAATTGACTGAAAAATTACGTCTAATTATAACACTTGCACGAGATACAAAGGTTGCAGATTTTTTCTCCCAACCAAGAAACGATTTCTCTTTGAATTAAGTAAAGGTCACTTGCTTAATTCCGATGGACAATTTGCGCAGTAAGTGTGCACGAAAAATCAGTCAAAAGGGAACGGTCGAAAGTATTAGACGTCCTATTAACCCGTACAAATTTCTATCTCTTCGTGTTACCGATACATTCAATGAACAAGATACTCGATTTTCCACTGGTTAATCAGAAGAAAAACGAGGATGAAACGGAAGAAAAAAGATCTTGTTTAGAGAACCGTGAACCCACTCGATATCGACGGCTTTACTATCAAGTAGAAGGAAAAAGAAAAATGAAGGGAAGGAAAAAAGAAAATAGAAAAGCAATGCTTGGGAATCATCAAAGAGCAACTTCTAACCCGATGCGAGCCACGCGAGCTAACCAACCGTACGAACCTCGAAGGTAATGGAACCCGTAGACGCGTTTCCCTTTTACGTTTCTTCTAAATCCCAGCCTCGTGTTATCGATGCGGTGACCGCGTGATCACGCCAAGAAGAGGTCCGAACGATCGAAACCGAACGAGTTTTCTCAAGCCATTTACGTATTGGCCACGAGCGCGACCGTGTCTCGGTCTGGTAGTGATCGATAATTCACCGAGCCGAATGGTTCTGGTTCAACAGACCTGCTTGCGGATTTTCAAAGTGCTCCAAACGATATACACACTTTGACGAGTAAATGATTAGCCTTAATTAACAGACAGATGGACAGACGAACTCTCCGCGAAGAAGGAGTACGTAGAATCGGGGGGAGGAAGAGGAGAAGGGAAAATCGGCTCGCAATCGATGGGAAACCGAGGCGATGATGAAAAGGGAAAGTACTTTCGAGATGGAACGAGAGAACGAACAGGTCGTCCTTCTCTTTTCAGTTCCAAGAATGACTACTCTCAGCGAACATGGCTAATCCGGTGAACTCTTGAAATTATTCGGATCGTGGGTCATTTTCCGGATTTTTCTAGGGATTTACAGCGTCAAGAGAGTCTCGTCAAGCCGTCGATACCAATTACGGAGTAATTTAGTAATCCACTGACAACATTTATCACGCGACAAGAATCTTGGGACAGATGATCGAGGGGTCGATAAGATTGATTCAAAGAGCTTCGACTCTTCATAACTTTCGATTCATGAATGAAGATTATGATTATAAAGATGAGTCTTCTTCCATAGACCTAACTATATTCGCGAAATATATTCATGATCTAACGTACCGTTTATTATTAAAAATTTGAATTTCCTAGCTATTTACAAGTTAAACGCATAATTTAGGACTCTGGTTACTTTGTCAACGAGTCGGCTGTTCAGCGACGCCATAAAACTTTACGCGTAAAATAGCGTAGTAGATAAAACATCCTATAAGGAAGGTGTAAAATACTCGATGGGGCGCGTTACTCCTCCCTGATAACTACGTTACATCAAAAAGCTGAAAAAAAGAAACGTTTATGCGCTTGCGAACGCTTTCCTTTTTATTTACGATTCGCCGCAGGTGTAAATAAAGAAGATACTGAAAATAGGCAGGCCACATTTCACGGTTTACCGTTATCATATAAGTGAAATACCGCGTTTTACAAGGTGTTCCTCCCAGTCATATATCTACCTAGAATCATGGATGCTAAGTAATATAAACCTATTTAATGCTTCGTCTTATTGACTTTTATCGCGTGCTTTAATTTATCCGGCAAGTAGGAAAGGGTTTATGACTGAAATATTTCTGGCCCGTAATTTAAAAGCTACCGGCAAGTTTTTAAATGACGAATATGGGAAATGCTCGAACGCACCGAGAGTTGTTTAAAAGTATAAAGCATATTTTCACTGAAATTACCTTTTAAGAGAAAATGAAAATTAAACGCTCTCCGTATAAATACGCTATTTGTTACAGAGCAAGCGTTCGAAAGTCTGTTATTTTAAATTCGCAAATAATTATTTTTATTACGGTTTCATGATTTACGGGCTACAAGGTAATACCACGGGCTACCGAGCCACATTGCGAATCGCGTGCTTAAAACAGAAACTTAAAGTGTCGAACAAATATAATCAAAAACGCGGACAAGTGAACGACTGAAGCTAATTTCTAATTTCATACCACGCTGTTTATTCGCGTCTCGAATATGATACAACGCGTTGAAAGACGTTATACATTGTCACTTTTGTCTTAACACGTTCATGCCAGCGTGTACCACCGATGGATCACACTCGAGTCTCGTACTGGAATGTTCCACGAGAACAAAAGTTTAGCGTGAGCCTTTTATTTACGCGATATCTCCTTTTCTAACTAACTTACACCGCTTTCAAAATAAACGGTCAATATATTAAAATGGCAGCCTAGGGCGTTTGAATACGCGCGCCACCCCACAGCGAGAAATACAAAATTCAGCGTCGACGTGAACCTGCTAAAGCGTTTCCAACGTTTGAAACCGATATAAAACATTTGAGAGCTGTAACAGGCCAGTTTCGCGTTTTTCTTCGCGGCGATCGAACGAAACGGGTCGAACCTTTTTCATCATGGTTCCAGACATCGGACTATAATTGTATCTCTATAATTGTACCGTGTTTCTTACTTTCCTATCCTAAATTAAAATTGCTATTTCACCGAATACCCGTACACTGAGCTTTTTAACCCGAAATCTACAACACACCGATTAGCAATTAACCCCTTGGCCTACGCGCCATCTCCCAATTACGCGGGCTATAGTAAACGAGAAGGTTGGTCTCGCGAGCCCATCAGCTGTTCAGCCAAGTGCCCGAACATGCGCAAAGTATATACTTTTTATGACATGTATATTTCGGCGTAACTACGTACCACGACTTCGACTCCTGTGTATTATTAACGGAGCAAATTCCTCATCACGAGTCAGACTCGTGGTTTTCGCTTATGGCTCAAATTCCTCACCACGAGTCAGACTCGTGGTTTTCGCTTA